>NW_017722816.1:0-78189 GCF_001865875.1 Lupinus angustifolius | reverse complement strand
AACAAAAGTATGTAATACAACATTATAACAACTTCATGAACACAAGTTGTTCATGGTTTCAACAAAATATTTTCATTAGTTCAAGAACAACACCATTTTTGGTTTTTAAAGAGAAAATGAGTTAGAAAGCGTTTTAGAAAATTTCAACGGTTGAATATGTTCTTGACATACTCATGAACAACATACTTAAATCTCATCAACATCCATTGGTTGAATGTTGAGAGATCAAAGATTGAAGATGGAAGAAGACATGAGAAAAATGAGAGAAAAATGGAGAGATTTACCTTCTCTTTGAAAATGCAAAAGTGAGTGAGTGAAGTGTGGAGTGTGAGGGTTTAAGGAGAGAGGGAAATCAGATTTCCTCTAAGCAATAATGACAAATCTCCTAGGGTGGCTAATAATGAGCTCATGAGATGTGGTGAAAGTGATGGGAGATTTGCTTTATGGAAGTCAAATCTCTCATCCCAATGTGAAATGATCCCTCGAGAACATGTGTGATACTCATGCCCAAGTATTATTGGCCAATAATCGATCGGGTATTATAAATCGTCTGATCCTAATATCCGATTAGAATTTCGGATTTCGGCATTCCGAGTGAAAAATATTTAGAAAATATGTATGAGTGTATTCATGGTCTATTTTGACTCAAAATTAAATTACGAATCCAACGGCACGATCGGAATTCGATTCCGAATTACGGAACTCAAAAAGACACGTTTTGAGCCGTACCGGGCGGATTCGGCCCCGACAGTGGTCCAGAACCGACTGTTTCCAAAAATTACCAAAACTTACCACAAAATTGGAAATAAAATTTCAAGAATAAAACTCAACTAGAGTTTTGTCTAGTTCCTTACGGAACATTCTTAGAAATTCATTTTCGAATATATAATTAATGAAAATATTAGTAAAATCATATAATTCGAACTCGTAAAGTTCGCGGTGTTACATATCGCACCCCGATTTTCAGCTGTACGACTTTATTTAGAGTCGCCACTACATTTTATAGTTAAAAATGTAGAAAAATATTTTAAGCTCAATTACCTTGGGCTTTTGGATTTTTGATATCATGTTCGGGAGTCGGTAATAAGGTATGGAAGGCCTTAGGCAGGTACCCTTCACTAAAATATATGACTTTATTATTATTATTTATTATTAAATTATATGGTTAATTAATTAATTATTAAAATGAACAAATTTATTTATTTTTATTATTATGCCTAACAAGATTGACCTTGACCTACGTATCCCTATTAAGAGAATCAATGCTTATGTAGTTCTTTAGTAAAAAGACATTTGTTGGTTGATAAATTTTATTAATGAAAATATTTATTATTGTGTCATTATGAAAAAAAAAACCTTTTGATTAATTATTAGTTTGCATTGATGATTGTGCTAATAAAAATATGGTTGTTACTTTAATTTATAGTAATATTTATTTGATTTGAAAAAAAGATCTCATTAAGTAATTGTTAGGTAATAGATATATCATCGACTTTCTATTATAAAAAATAAAATTTATCATATGACAAGGTTATTGTTATTATTTTTGAATAATATTATTAAACAAATTATTAGTAAAATTATTTCTTCAATGGTGGCAGTAAAAGTTGCTACAATTATCATACACACATTATAGAAAAAGGAAGGTACTTACTTGTTGAAGCTTGCAAAGGAGCATGAATACGGTGCGAACGAAAGAAAAATAACTTACTAGGCTCGATGACGTGTCAGAATCAGATTGGCCGATACTGCAAAGTGTGGAGAATATGATCACGTGGTAGATCTACACGCGTTGGATGAGGAAGGGTGCACTTAGATGTGGATATTCTTATGTTCATGTGAGAGTAGTAATCTCGAGCGACATGGTGTACTACAACCGCATAATGCTTCGAGATTTGATTGGCTACGAGTAGTTGGTCAACGCATATGTGGACTAGTATGGAGAGCTCATTTTTGAGGGATTTTTGTGTGTAATTCTTGGTTGTAATTTTTACATGGAATTCTTATCTTTTTAGTGCTTTTTTGTGTGGAATACCTCCTGTTCTTTGGTGAATAAGACACTCTATTTATAAATTATGACTTATCACATGTGCTTAATGAGGAGAGTATCTCTCATTAATTGATTGGAGAAGGTTAAGGAAAATAAATCATATTTGCAACATAATCAAATTGATTTGAAATTTTCTTGATTTTATTTGATTTTATTTTATTTTATTTGCTTATTCTCATATTGCAACCTTAATTTACTTGATTCCAAATCTCTAAAAGGTTTAATTTTTTATCAAATCAAATCTCTAAAGATTAATTCTTATAATCAAAATTATTTGTGCAACACAATCAGATTGATATAAAATTTTCCAATCTTAACTTGATTTGCGTATTTCCTAATTGCCATCTTTAACTTATTTGATTGATTTGTAACCTTGATTTATTTGATTTCAAATCTCTAAATATTTAATTTTCTTATCAAATCGATTTGTGCAACACAATTAGATTGATATGAACTTTCTAATTTGATTTGATTTGCGTATTTCCATATCGCAATCTTGATTTGATTTTTGAATCCTTAAAGATTTAGTTATTATCAAGGTGATTCATGCAACTTAATCAAATGGATATGATGCAACTCAAATTATATATTTTTAAATCTTTAATTTATCCCCTAATCCAATCAAATCTTTAACTCACTCATCTTTTATTTTTATTTATTTATTATTATTAATAAAATAAGTCTAAAAAAATCGTTTTTTGAGAATTCAATTACTTTAAACTTGAATTTTGGTTAACCTACTCACTTATATTTAGGAACATTAACAACTGGTTTAATCTTATTATTTTAAATTTGAATTTTAGTTAACCTAATCATTTAAATTTAGGAACCTTAACATAACATGTTTAGTTTTATTATTTTTAGAAAAATATTTTTGGAATTCTATTATTTTTTATTTAAAAAAGTTTTGGGCTTTTTCTGGGCCGGACAAAAATGGGTGTTCACAAGATTCATCTCAGTTGATGTTTCTGAAGAGTTACAATTCATCATATTGAATTTGCTCAATATTTCAAATATGTACTTCCTTTGATGCATGAATAACCATATATTAGTGTGTTTGAATTCTAGACCAAGAAAATATGTTAATCTTCCTAAATCTTTCATTTCAAACTCACCCTTTAGGCTTCTTTTCAACTCCTCAATTCCCTGTTGGTTGCTACCTGTTATTAGCAAGTCATCTACATACAAGCAGATAAATAGTACATCACAATTCTGGTTTATTGCCTTGATGTATACACCATACTCTACTGCACATTTCTGAAAACCAGATGCATAAAGGAATTTATCAATTCTTTTATTCCATGTTCTTGGTGCCTACTTCAATTCATAGAGTACTTTCTTTAATTTGAGCACCTTATTCTCATTTCCTTTGCTAATGAAACCAGGTGGCTAAGACACATATACCAATTCCTCCACATGTCCATTTAGGAAAGTAGACTTAACATCCAATTGCCACAAGTTCCATCTTTTCTAGCTGGTTAGAGCAACTATAAGTCTAATTGTCTCCAATCTAGCCACTAGTGTAAAGACCTCAAAATAGTCAAACCATTCTTTTTGCATAAACCCTTTAGCTACAAGCCTTGCTTTGTGGTTAGCTATAGTGTCATCAGGTTTTAGCTTGACTTTGAAGATCCACTTGACTGTTATTGGCTTCTTTTTAGCAGGTATGTCCACCAATTCCCAAATGTTGTTCTTCTCTATGGATTTGATCTCTTCTAGCATAGCTGCTCTCCAAGTACTACTAGTTACAGCTTCTTCAAAACTAATAGGTTTTGTATCAACAAACAAGGCCATGTGTTGCACAATATCTCCTTCCTGACTCACTACTTTATCAGAATTCAGTACATAGTCTGATAACCAATGAGGTGGATTCCTTGCTCTTGTTGATCTTGTACTTTCTTTTTGAATTGAGGTAGTTGTCTCTATGCTTCCCTCAGTTGGCTCAATATCATTAACTTCCCAATCAATGTGAAATTTTGCCAAAGGAGTAGGATTTTTCCTTAGTCTTTTCAATGAATTCACTTCATCAAAGCACACATCCCTGCTGAACACCACCTATTTTGTCTCAGGATTATACAACTTGTAGGATCTAGTGTTGTTGTAGCCTAAGAAGATCATGACTTCACCTTTATCATTAAGTTTCTTCCTCTTCTAGTCTAGTATGTGTCTATAGTAGAGAGAACCAAAATTCCTCAAATGCCTCACAGATGGTTTGGTTCCTGGCCATACTTCCTCAGGGACTTGACCCTCAAGTCTTTTAGTTGGGCACCTATTCAGTATGTAAGTTACAGTAGATGTTGCTTCTCCCTAGAAATCATGTGAGATCTCCTTGATTCTTAGCATTCTTCTAACCATATTCATTATGGTTCTATTTCTCCTATCTGGTATTCCATTGTTTTGAGGTGTATACGGGGAAATCACCTCATGCACAATTCCTTGTTCCTTACAAAAGTGTTCAAATTCTCCTCAATTGAACTCTCTTCCACCATCTATCCTTAGTATTTTTATGTGTTTCTCTGATTGCTTTTCCACCAAGGCTTTGAACATCTTGAATACTGAGAATGTGTCACTCTTAGCCTTCATCAAATACAACCATACTTTTCTGCTCAACTCATCTACAAATGTAATGAAGTACCTGCTTCATCCTAAGGAAATGGTGTCAAGTAGCCCACACACATCAGAGTATACCAAATGTAGAATTTCATTTGCCCTAGAAGGTGTGTATGAAATGAATGAGGATTTAGGTTGCTTGCTTATGAGACAATTGTCACACATCTTCTTTGGAAGTTGAATTGAGGGCAGTCCTATAACCATTTCTCTAGATCTAACAGACTTAAATCCCTGAAATTCAGGTGTCCAAACCTCATATGCCACAACCAAGAGTCTTCTACTAATGTAATGAAGAAAGATATTGAGATTCAACAGCTACAAGACTAATTTGGAAGGTCCTGTTTGGAGCCATTGATGCCCTCATTACTAGTTTCTTCTTTTGATCATAAATTTCCAATGATCCATAGAGTAGTCCCATTGAAAAACCTTTCTCCAATAGTTGTCCCATGCTAATCAGATTGCTCTTCATGTGTGGCACATAGAGCACATATGTGATCATAGCATGTCTGCCATCCTTTCTGTTTATCAATACATCACCAGTGCCTTCAGCATGGATGACTCTATTATAAGAAAATCTAACATTACTCTTCTTATTTTCATCAAAGTTAACTAGCTAGTCTTTGTTTCCAATCATATGACTTGAGCATCCAGAGTCTATTTACCATATGTCATTGTTCTTGCTAACCTGATTTGTAACCATCATCAGCAAGAGAGGTTGATCATCAACTTCAGCCTCAATTTCTTCTGTAACCATGCGTGGTTCACTATGTTGCTTGCCTCTACCATCACTTTAACTAAGAGGAGCTTTGCATTCATTTGAGAAGTGGCTTGTTCTACTATAGTTGAAGCATCTCACTTTCTTTCTATCTACTGATTTTCTTCCACATTTCCACTGATTTAGGCTTCCTCTTCTTGTTGAGTTTTCTGGTCTGTCATGATTAATTTTGTCTTGATCCCTATGTTGAAAATTCTTATGATTTCCACTTATGAATTCTTTTCTTCCACCCCTTCCTCGAAATCCATTTCTTCCACCAAAAGTGAGCTTGTAAAGCCTGATCAACAAGTTTTTTAGTGGATCTTTCAACGAGTCTTTGCTCATGTGCCTCAACAGATCCTTGAAGATCCTCAACTTTCATGTCCTCAACTTTCTTGGATTCCTCAATTGCCACTACAATGTGGTCAAAGTTTGGGGTTAAAGTGCGTAGGATCTTTTCAATGATGGATTGATCATTGATTTTCTCTCCACATGTCTTCATTGCATTGGTGTGTGTTACAATTCTGTTACAGAATTGATCCACTCTCTCATTAGTCTCCATCTGTATCAACTCATATTGTCGTCTAAGAGTTTGCAGCCTCACTTTCTACAGTTGTTCAGCACCTTGATTGCAAGCTTCAAGAAGCAACCAAGCCTCCTTTGAATTTTCAGCACCATAAATCTTTTCAAAGTGTGCTTCATCTACACACTGATGTAGGAGAAACATTGTCTTGCAATCCTTCTTCTTGTTCTCCTTGTATAGCTTCCTTTGTTCCGCGGTTGCACCTTCATCAAGGGTTTGAAAACCTTGCTCAACAATCTCATCTACATCTTGATATCCCATTAGTGCCTTCATTTGTAGTCTCCATCGGTTCCAATTCTTTCCATCTAGAATTAGAAGGTTTGCTGTGAAATTGCCATTGTTTTATCTCATTGCTTTCGAGTGTGATTGATCAAGATTAGAGTGAGTTCTTTGATCTTTCAACCTTGCTCTTGATACCAATTTTCTTGGAACACTGAATGTGTAACCCGAAAATGAAGAATAAATGCAAGAAAATGAAGTTGTGTGAAGGAAGTAGAGTAAAGAAGAATGAAAGAATGAAATGAGATAGAAATTAGTTAGCGAGGATTATGCAGGGGAGGTTACTTGTAATGAAAGAAAGGTATATATGGAAGAGTATATTGAGTGATTTTTGTATTATTGTGAGTAAATACAATGAGAATGAACTATAGGCTATTTATAGTAAGCCATAACCAACTTAACTGAATTTTGAATTACTTTTTCAACAATTAGGAGGGTAGTCACGTAGGAACTGTGAAAATGATTAGTTCATTACTCATAGGATGAGAGAATACTCTTAGTACTACCTAAAACCTCTTAATAAAACTTCAATAATACTCTCTTTAGTAGAATAGAATGGGTAAGAAAGGAGGAAACGGAAGAGTAATGAAGAGAAAGGGGAAATCTTTCATATTTGGTTTGAAGATAGTAAGGAGAGATATAAAAACGCCTGAACTCATCAAAACTCTCTTAACATGTGACAAGAAAGTGGAGAGCAAGACCAGTTTATTGTCAAATAACAAAAAAACAACAACCCTTTAACGGTTTAACCACCACCTATATATATCACTTCTATACTATTATTAATATTTTATTTATTTACATAACTACAACATTTTCAACCGTTTATTTTTATATTTATATTCTTATTTTTAATTATTTTCACTTATTTCTCACCTTTCTTTCTCTACCCTCTCTTTCACCTCTTATCATTTTTTTACTCTTCAATAAAAAAAGTATAAGAATTATGGCGTGAGAAGTAAGTTTGTTTAAAATCCATATATGTGCTATTGTGCTTTTATTAGTGTTGTTTTATTAGCTATAAAATTTTAGATTCACAATAGTTCAGATTTCAATTCACTGATATCAAAGTGATAAAGTTAATATGTCGTTTACCAAAATATACAATACCAGCAACAAAAGACTTGCCAATGTTATAAAGAACTCGACTTTGATGCCCAGACAAACATACATAACGAGATGACACATGACCTTGTGGGTACTAACTGCTCCGTACCGGGAGAGTGGGAGGATAAGTAGTTTGTATAGATGATAAAAAAATGTATGTAATGGCACAAAACATATTTATATACTGTAGCTACACCATTTAGTATATATATTAATTATCATTTATTTTTAAATATATGTAATATAAATGAATAATATATTAAATATCTATAAAAATTTAACTCAACAACATATAAATATGAAATTCTATTTTAATATATAGATTTCATTTTTATATTAATTTTTATGAGATATTATTTATATAAACTCTTTATCGTATGCTATACATGAAGATACATGTGTGTGTGAGAGAGAGAACCATACGGGTCAACAATTTAACCTAATTTTTTTGGAGTGCGGAACTTTTGAGAGTTTCCAAATCCAGACAAAGGCCAAATGAAGTGAGTCACTGCTTGGTAGAGAGGCAGCCAGAACCGGTAGCATAGCCACTTGTTTGGTGCTCCCAACTCCCAAGCTAAGAGTTTGCACCACGTTCAAGGGTTACAATAATATATTGTTGTAATCACAACTTATATCTCAATGTTTCTATCTTCATGTATTCTTGTTTTTTATTATATGTTCCCTATATTTTAGTCTTCTAGCATATCAAATGTTCGCTTTTCAATATCTTTTATTTTCTTTCAAGAAAGTGATATTTATACATGCATCTGAAGATGAAAGTTTTTAAAAATACCAATGAGAGGCCCCTAAGTTTAGAACTTAGGTTGATAAAATCTATTTACACAATTGAAAATGATGGATTTACAAAGAAACACAATTAATTATTGTAAGTATCAGAGTGCAACTAAGAGGGGGTGAATTAGTTGTCTTAAAATAATGACCGTTTTTTCTGCAAAATCAAAGTTAAAGTGCAGCGGAACAATATGCAGAAAAAGTAATAGGAAATAAAATGAAAGAGATAAGGAGAAGAGAGTACACAAGGAGTTTTTATACTGGTTCACCTTCCTGTCCACCGAATGTTACATCCAGTACTCTTGCCGCACAAGAGATTTTTCCACTAAGAATTATGAGTTGTAATTACAATATCTCACCCCGAGATCTCTATGTACCTTACACACTCCCTAATTCTTATACCCTTGGAAAACACCTTTCCAAGTGAATCTATTCCCCTTTCTTTTCACACCCCGTGAAAGAAAGAATTCTTTACAAGAATGAAGAATATTCAACTATGCTTTTCTCTTCACATAAGTATGAAACTTATGTAACTTGCAATCCAAACTCTGAATATATATAGAAGTATATAATGCTCTTTGTAAAAGTCTTTGAAACACTTGAAGCAACTTTGCAAAGTTCACTTGAAAATTTAAGAACAAGTTGCAAAGAGTTCAAAGATAAGTTCTAAGAAAAGTGTGAGAGCTTTTGAGAAAATAGTATGAAAGTTGTATGTATTCTCTTGTATATTGTGTGTTGTTTGTGTGAGAGTTTAAAGCTTTTATATAGAGTTTACAAACACCCTTTGAAGGTTTTTGAAAGTATATGAGTTGTTTAGAGTGAAGAGATTTCGTTTGGAGTGAACACCTTTCACTTTGAAATCTGAAAAACACTTCTTCCAACAGCTCTCAGTAATGGGTTACTCAAACTTTCTGTCCACTTGAAATTCGAATTTTACATTGAGTAATCGGTTACTCACTTTGAGTAATCGGTTACTCACTTTGAGTAATCGGTTACTCACTTTGAGTAATCGATTACTCAAACTCTCTGTCCAACAGATACTTAAAATTTATTTTGAGTAATCGATTACTCACTTTGAGTAATCGGTTACTCAGCTTCAAAAATCAGTTTTTCAGTTGGATAACTCTTTTCTCACACATGTAACCTGTTACACACTATTTTTGAAAAATGTTTGAAGTCTTTTAAAAGTGTCTCACATTTTCTAAAAAATAGTTTGAGCAATTATACTTGTATATGTTAAAGCTTTATCTCCATTTGTCTTCATAAGTCTCTTCCTTTTCTTCTTTTTGGTGATGTTGGTGTCTTCATCAAAATCGTGTCAAGGTGAGGAGCAAGATCTTCTTCACAATTATTTACGTTTTGAGTTTCTATTTTAAAATGAATTGGTAATTAGTAGAATATCTTTTAACAATTATATAAACTACATCTAAAAATGAGAGAGAATTTGAGACTTATTATGCAATGAGATGTTTTTGTCCATGATGGAACATTAGAGAATTTGAGCTATTGTTGTGGTACTAGGTGGATCTCAAAACTAATTGAAATTTAGAAGAATAACCTAACAAATATACTAATTGCATCATGAAGAATAGGGTAAACAATGTGACAAAACCAATCCAATATGAGTTCCTTGTGAAACAAGATGAAAAGGTGAAGACGTGAAATTTTGACTTTGATATCATATTAAGTCCTTACCTTAATATCAATTAAAATGATACCGGTAGTTAATAGGTATATAAATCATAATCTATATGATGATGCAAACGATATGAGAGATATTATACAATTGATAATGAGAAAAGTAATTTTATAAGTATATACAACACCTTGAAGAATAAGATAATTAATATGAGACATGCTAAATTATTTTTTGCCATGACCAAAAACTAGAGAAATTAAGAATGTGATATTAAGTTTCCAACTAAAAAAATAATTGATAATAAAAATAGTAGCCTAATAATCTGAGGTAGAGAGTATAAGTGAAACTTACTCCCCATTAATCTGTAAATGAATGTATTGATTATTAAACTATATCTGAGGAGTGCATGTACGTAATATTTTTAATCAATCAGGTAATAAATAAAACAAACATATGTATTTCTTTTCAATATATGTCTTAGTGTGAATCAATAACTATTTTTCATGTTAGATTCAATCTGTATGTCGTATAGATATTAGACTCTCACTTTTGTCAAAAAAAAAACTTTTTTAGAATAAAGAATTTGTTTGTAAAAGTATCTAAAATGAATTAAATAATGAATTTGTATATTAAGCATTTAATAATTATTTATTCAAGTTAGAACGGATATATCGGATAAAGAATACATTATTATGTATGAGGACTATTGTTCCATTATCTCATTTTTTATACTACTAATGATATTTCATTACTTTTATGGATAAAGAACTAATTCTTTTCAGAGTTATGGTTGCCCCTTCCAACAAAAACCGCTTTTAGGAATCAAATTCTTAACCTTAAATATTCAATAGGACCTTATACTATTAGACCAATATTTTGTTGATTCTAATGCTCTAATTAAGTTAGAAAAAAGAAGTTCAAAGTGATAATTTAATATTTAAAATATAAATATGATATGTAACAATTGGAATCTAGTCCACTGTAATTTCTAAACAATTATAATTAGCTAGTACATATGGGTGACATCTTAATTCTTTAGCAAAACCAACTTCAATTTTAAAAATATTAAACACCCATTTAGTTCTGTGAGCACTTAAATTATCACTCTGGTGCACACTTTTAAAAAGTAGATTCACTTTAGTCTATTTGTTATCTCCATATGTTAATATTAACAAAATTGCTTATGTAACATGTTAATTTGCTTTTTTTTAAAAGATCAATTTTTTTATTTTTCTCTTATATTAGATTAGTACTGTTTGTGTTGATTTTAATGCATTTTGCTTAGTAAAAAAATTACATATGTGACGATACTATACTATAAAATTTTGTCACCTCAACAAAACAACTTTGTGATGATTGCATGTTTGTATTCAAGATCTGTGGGATAACTTGGTATCAAGAAGGATGATTTGGGGTGAAGAAAGATGATTTAACGTTCAAATTTTCAAGTATTGGACTTGTTAAATGGAGAAGATTGTGAATTGATGTATTTTATACACTAGATGAGAGTCTTAAAATAGGCAGAGAAAAAATGTTATAATTAATTTCAAAGGTACACATAATAACTTCCCTTAAAATTGAGGTAATTAATTGCTAAACTACTCACCCAACCAGTAACACAACACATAAGTTGAATAAAATATAAAACATATGAGTTCACATTCTTCTCTAATTAACATGACTAATATGATACATACACAAATCTTGAGGGACTAAAATAAGTATTTTTAGAGCTCATAAGGAAGGAAGAATATGACACAAAACAGTATATTAATCTTTAAAAAAAGAAACAACGTCACGTCTGCAATTTTGTTGATGAGTAAAGCAGATATACTAATATGGATATACATTGGGAATGCTTGAAATATGTTATTGTATTAGTTTCACATTGTCTAATATTGGAATAAAGTAGAGTAACCAATGTTATATATTGGACTAAAGTCCCTTGTTATAATGTGCACCAGATATAAGCACCAAATAGAAACACCTAATGGGCAAGTGGGTCCATGGGTGTGCTAAGGTTTGTAATCATTATTCTCTAATAATATTTTGGTAGCCGCTCAGGCGCTCCCGATGACGTATGCACAATTAGTCGAACCCCGTTAACAAATTCTCTTGTTTTTTCTCTTCTATTTATTTTATGCACATTATTTGATTGCTTGTGACCAACGTTGTGCAATGATCGCTTCCGCTACACCAACAATTGATATCAGAGCCAATTGGTAGTTGGCTCTTAACCTAGACGTCAGATAATGGCTAAAGAGGGTGAAAGCATGATGGTTAGACAAGGTGCGTCAAAGGTAATGAGTTGAAGGAGAATGAAACATGGTGGAATTGTAGTGTGGGCAATGTATGTGTTCATCCAGAACTCCATAAGTTCATGTATTGGGTTGGGATCAAGGTGGATATAGGGACTCATAGTGTTGAGTTTGGCCTAGGGACATGTGCTAACAATATCTCTCTAGATGTTGAGAGAATGTTCTCATTTGAGATGAGAAGTGGAATATCCTAATGGCGTGTCTCAGACGTCATAGTGAAGAATGTTAATTATTAGTAGATCCACAAAAGCACAGAGGTGTTGACTGACTTTGATATAGGGTGTAACATGGCATTGACTTTGATGCAAGTTGTAACACGAGCATTAGTAGAGATGCAGGAGTGTAACATGAGCATTGGCTTGGATGCAAGGATGTGACATATACATTAGTTAGCATTGACGCAATGTGTGAGCTGTGGGTATACTCCTTATGGTGGAGTATGATAGTTCTTTTGAACTAGGATTGTCGGAGTAGACAATGGTGGTAGCAGTTGAGGTTTTCTAAGGAAGCTCCGAGGTTCAGTTTGACTGAGTATCGAAGAGAGGACGATTGTTGGTGAACTTTTGTGTAGAAGTTCCAATATATCGAAAGACTTCCTAACAATAGGTGGCTAGGCGGCATGTTCAATTTGATGGCGGTACGGGAAGCTGCACTACAAGTTTGGAGAGTTATGCTCTTGGTAACATCGTTAATGATACTCAGAAGGTCTATGTTGTGGAGGAATTATTAAAGAGAATTAGACATTGAGCAATGTGGAGCTGGATATTCGCTAAGGTGGAGATTCTTGTGTAGAATTTCAAAAGAAGCGAGATATTCATCTATTTCAATCAAGGTGGAGATTGTTGGGAATGCTTGAAATATGTTATTGTATTAGTCCCACATTGTCTAGTATTGGAATAGAGTAGAGTAACCAATGTTATATATTGGACTCAAGTCCCTTGTTATAATGTGCACCAGATATAAGCACCAAATAGAAACACTCTATGGGCAGGTGGGCTCATGAGTGTGCTAGGGTTTGTAATCCTTATTCTCTAATAATATATTGGTAACCGCTCAGCGCTCCCGAGGATGTAGGCACAATTGGCTGAACCTCGTTAACAAATTCTCTTGTTTCTTCTATTTATTCTATGCACATTATTTGATTGTTTGTGGTTAACGCTGCGTAACAATCGCTTCCGTTGCACAACACATTTTATTAGTTGATAATTAAATTTATTATAAACTATGTTGATTCTAGAAGATATGAGAAACCCAAATGAACGCTTAATCCTTTAAAAATTATGTCAATTAAATTGGGAGTCCATTTATTTATTCTATAATGAAGTTTTATTTGGTAAAATAATTAAAAATAAAAAATAAGAGGGGAAACAAGAATGATTTGATGAAGATTCAATTGACAAGGAAGTAATAAGATAACATGGGCTTGCGTGCTAAGACTGACACGGAGAGGTCCCGCGTCGTTGGCTGCTAAACAAACATATTTCCCTTAACCCACTTGAACTCTAACCCCAGTTTGGGGACATTTTCAGAAAGGACAGTATGGACTATCTCTCCTATTCCCTCATTTTAATTCTAGTTTAATATTTATACATTATATGTTTTTATAATGTCAAGTCTAACATTTATCTTTCATTGTTAATTATCATCAAATCTTACATTAAAGTAAAACAATTAATAAGACATTTATCTAGTAGTCTAAGACTCCACTGGATTTCCAAGATCAAAGGTTTGATTCTTGTGAGCGACATTTATTAGGAGGGACAATCACAAACCCTCCAAAAAGTTTAGTTTATTATCCAAAAAGGTGAAAATATACTCTTAGTACTATAAAAAACAACCAATAAAACATTAATCTAGTTATGTAAGACCTATAAGATTTCCAGAAAGATAAAAAATGTTAATTGCATGGGAGGGAGGGGTAGTTAAACACCTTAAAATGAATTAGCTTATAGTACCAAAAAACAATCAACAACGCGTTAGTTTAGTGATGTAAGACTTATAAGATTCTCATAAAGATAAAAAATGTTAATTGCATGAGAAGGAGGGGCAGTTAAACACCCTAAAATAAATGGGTGGACATCTATTGTGCCATAATAGTGTACCACTTGATGTGCCACTACTTGTGATTGGTCAGAAAAATAATTAATTATTAAAATTTTAATTTAAATATTTTTTTTCAACCAATCAGAAATAGTGGCACATAGAGTGACACTCTTTGTGGGACAGCAGATGTGCTCCCAAAATAAATTAGCTTCTTACTCTTAGGGTGATGATATACACTTGATAATACATAAGTAATAAATAATGTATTTATTATGTAAAGTACTTGAATTTTCTCAATTTTAAATTCTTAAAATTTAAGTATTGTCTCAACGTACTAATTAGTTACCAACAAGATGTTAGTCTAGGATCTATTGGTGTAATACATCACTAGATTTTTAGAATGAATAAAAGGTAATAGTTTGATTATTGTGAACAACCTTATAGAGAAAAATAATTATACATCAAAAATGATTTAGTTCCTTACTATAATGGTAATGAAATAACCTGAATAGTACAAAAGTTAAAATATTTATTGTTTCTCCAATTTTCTAGATCCAGTAAGAAATAAAAATAACTTTATCTATTATTATAAAAACTTGTCAAATTTTAATAGTATAAAACATTATTTAATTTATCTCTAAATTCATTTTCTCTCACACACTTACACACAAAACCTTATTAATAACAAGCCTAGCCCACTTCTTTCTCCCATGCACTTGTCCTCTTCAACCCCCAACACCCACTCTCACATTCTCTCAAGCCTTCTTTCATGGCATCCCTTATCCTCTGTCCCTCCATAACCTCTCTTACCTCCTGAAAATTTATATACTTTAAAAAAATATAATAAAAAAAAACAAAAACACTTTTTCTCCCTTAAATATATTCCCTTTACTTTGCTTTCCCTAGCTCCATACCCATCTCTTTCATATCAGATAACTTGCTTATATAATAGTTTTCTGTTTCTTCTCTGACAAACCATACCTTCCTATTTGGCACCCTTCATTGCTTCTCTCTCTCTCTTACACACACTATCATTTATCTTGAACAAGTATTGAGATTTAAGAGGTAGCATAGCAACATCAAATATTTCTGACACATTATTATTCACACATTTACTACTAGAAATGTCTAACAGAAGATCTCGTTCAAGACAATCTGGTGGTTCAGCTGAGATCACTGATGCTCAAATCACAGATCTAGTTTCCAAGTTACAACAACTTATCCCTGAGCTTCGAGCTAGACGCTCCGACAAGGTATTAATGTCATTCTCTTTCACATTCTCTCTCATACCCACTCACGAGTCATCACATGCATTACACATAAACGCATACACATTTCTCATTTTTGTGTGGCCTTAGTTTGGTTTGGTGGTAGATAAGTCACGCTCGACCCCCCCTCTCTTAATTTTTATAAACGGTGGAGGAGAAATAATAAAGGCATGTTCTATAGATATTTTTATCACAGTATCAGGTAGTGTCTACAAATTACTAACCCTAGATGAAATTTATTTATTTTCATGCTTAGTTTAAAATAACTAATTGGTTTTCATTTCACTTTCTAGATCAGTAAAATCACTCATCAAAATTTTATAATTATATAGTAGTTATAATGTTTTATTCACAATGGGTAATCCAATTGGAGTTCTTCGGTGGTCACGAGTCTTAGGCAAACACCTTAATTGTAAGGGCTGCTACGACCCTCCATAAAGTCACATTATTTGAATATCTTAATATTATATATAAGCTTATATATATATCTATTGAGGTATTCGTAAAATACATAGTAGAAAAGAACAAGGTGACTTCATTCGATGTCCTATGTTGATGTTCCTGAAACATTTTCTTTAATGTTAAGCATGTTCGATGAGCAAATATTAATTTTTGTTATTGACAAAAATATTACTATAGGGAGCATTTATTGTTGAGATTCCATGAACATCTTTTCCACCCTACAGGCTGTGACTAAATAGTACTACTAAGCAACGTGGACCAACAAAACATTGATTTGTGACTTTCTCCCTCTTGCAGGTTTCCTCTGCTAAGGTATTGCAAGAAACTTGCAACTACATCAAGAATTTGCACAGAGAGGTTGATGATCTAAGTGACCGGTTGTCACAACTTTTGGCCAATACAGACTCCAATAGTCCTCAAGCAGCCATTATTAGGAGCTTACTTATGTAATAGTACTCTAATTATAACTAATGCATAATATATATAAATGTCGTGTGCATGTCCATGTCTCACTATATTATCATTATTATTATAATTATTATCCTCTCACTTCTCTGGGTAGGGTTTGGTCTGTAGACAAAGGCAAAGGGCTATATCATGGGGCTCCATGTCCATGCTAATTAGTCCGTTATTAGTTTTTATGTGACATCTTGTAGTGATTATCATCAGCTTTTATATAGCTCTAAATAAAATGGACTACATCTTGATGGGTTCAAATTAGCACATAGATATTATTGGTATTGTGATATTATATTTCATTTCATTTACATATATAGGGTCAAATGATTTTCAAATTTGGAGGCTGCAAATGTTTGGGATTTGATCTTAGTAATCTATTTATCTATCTTATGAGAGAAACTCCGCAGTTTTTGCTTGGACGGTGGACCCATTTAAAAGGGTCAAGGTTGATGCTGATAGTGCCTATTACATGTGACATTACCCCACACTATTTTCGGCTATTTGTTCTGGCCAACCCGTGATATTAATGTTGGCTTTAGGACCACAATATGAAATAACTAACTCATGATCCAAATCCAACCATATTTACTACCTTTGCCAGCATCCATTTATATGAGGATAACAACAAGATCTATATGCATTCATTATGTTGTGGACCGAACTACTTGGTCGAAATATCCAAGATTGACATACTCAAACTTTCTATCCACTTCACCAACATAAGCAATGGAATCCCATATCCCTGGACTCCCTCACTAATTGGAATCCCACTATATGTGATCATGAATTATGTTGGATAGTTAACACAACCCATATCATCGCCTACAAACATCTCAATATAAAGGTAGCTTAGTCATTTAGTTTGGTATGCTCTTTAAAGGAAAGGGTGCTCCACACACTTGACCTATATGATATTACATTGGTTTATATTTATTGTTGATATGAATGTTTCATTTTCTGAATGCAATAACTTGTATTTCCTCTTGTTCTATTAAGCACCCATTTTTAATGAAGTTTTTTACTATAAAAAAAGCTAACCATAACTTTAAATCTCACAACACATGATAAGATATTGATTAAGAAGTTGAAGTTTTTTCACCCATGACTCAAGACTACAATTACTTAGCAAAAGTAGGAAATCTTTCCTACCCTGATAAGTTTCTTGATACCCCAGAACTAGGTCAGGGACGTCACACATTGTATTGTTCATGCTCACGCAACGTCAATGGAGATCAATGACCTTTTAAGGATCAATGTATGTAATGGTAGATATGTTTACATGTATTCAATATTCAGGTGCTTAAAGCTCTTTCCCTACTTTAACCCAAAGCTTAGGGGTTTCTGGCCATAGACTCAGTGAGGTTTATCTAACATAGACCAATTGATTAACAAAGTTCGAAAATAAGTGGTATTCTTTTTCAATTAAGAATTAAGAATTATTTGGTACTCCTATCTATTTAGTAACTAAGAGTTAGTGCTAATAAAAAAAAAATAGTTCGAATGACAAATAATACAACAATAACTAATGATGACACAATAACCGCTTTGCCAAGTAGATAACCAAATCAAGGTACCATGACCTCTGTCTATAAATGAACCTGGCATTCATAAACTACATGATTTCCTCACTCCTCTAAAACTTAGAAGGAGGTAGATCTTAATAACCTCTCACTTCATGCTACATGTGGAATCAACCACCAAAAATCACTATTATGTATAGCTAGCATAGAACCTTAAGGTGGGTAGATCACAAGTACACATACCATTGCACACCAACATCGACTCTGATAATTCCTTCTTGGTCATTGGCCTCTATTCACTTTGCATGACTACTTCACTTTGAAAGGGAATTAAGAGAAAATGAATATTTGAGAGTCATAAAATATACTGATGAGATGACTCCAAAGCTTTCATTCTCTCTTCATTTCCCTCCAAAGCTCAAATCACAAATATACCCTAAAAAAATAAGATCATATCTAGGATAGAATGCTAAATGCACTTAAAAATATTAGTCCACATATCCTCTTTCTCACAAATGTGATAGTGACACATGTAGGATCTTATTAGTTGTTAGTGATTTACCTGTGATATACATATCATCTTCACGTGTTCTGTAGAATTTGTTTAGTAATTTGTTATATAGGAGAATATATCATTAATTCAACCCATATATCCATCAAAAAAGGTAAACCCTGTAAAGAGTATCTTTTGAAGATTTAAATATCTTCTTCCTCAAATCTAATCCTTCATCTCTAGGGATGTGGCTTTCTAGCTAGTGTGCTAGCTAGTCTTGGACTTTGATTGGTTTTGAAATGCTTCTCTAGTCAATTTTATCTTTGCAGTAGTAAGGTGAAAACAAATATATCACGACCCTACGCACCTTTAGGTACCATTCCCTATTTCCCATGCATATGTGGTGGGGAAAGCTTGTTTCATATTGTCTCCTGGACCCCCAAGGAAAAATAACTAGTTCTATAGTCCAAATTTATTGTAGGGTAGACATTTATGGAAATTTATGGGTGATTAGTTCAAACTTGTTTAAATGACTTAGAATTCAGAGTAGGTGGAATTTTGGAGCTTATTAGTAAAAATCTGTTACCGTGTAATGTGTTTCAGACACTAACACTTAAGTCTAATTTTCTTATAATAAATAACTTCTTTAATAATGAGTATAGGGTACCCGGCGCATTATAAAATTGACATTTTTATATAATAGAAGGAGAAATATAAGTTATTAAACTTATCCACCAACCAGAAAATGAAATATTCAACAATAACTAACAACTATCTAGTATATTAATCCTTGTCCAAAGTTTATTAATTAAACTATCTAGTATATTAATTAAACTTACTTCTCATCATTCTCATTAATTCTAGAAAAATCCAATGATTTGAATTAGTGAATAGATCTAAATTATTAGATATTTTTAGAATTGATGGTTAGGATAAAGAGTAAGTTTTTTTGGAGCAAATAAATCTCACTCTAATATATATTATTGTATTTTACATTATATTTCACAATCATAATTGTGGCTATAATATACAATATTATAATTTTAATTGTCTTCATACTAATATCACTATCAGAATTATGATTACATCATACATATAATTATAATTTTCTAACTAATTTATCGATCACTCCCATCGAGTAGAGATTATTGTATAATTATATCTACATTAATGTGTATACTAGAAAATAAATTATTAGTACACCCGCATTTTTGGGCACCCTTTTCTGACTCCTAGCAACTTATTCAACTAAAGTTGGGTTAAAGCCTGATTGATTAGTTTGAGAAGAAAGCCCAAAGCAAAGTTTAACTTGAACCTGTCTTTCGCTGATAGTGATCCTAGGCCGAAGAGAATGGGCAGATTAATTCGAGCTTTGCCTATTGCTAAACAAGTAAAATAAGACAATGCTATAGAAATTGATAGAGATGTGAGTAAAGCTCTTCTTTAAAAAATAAAACCAAAACTTTTTTTAAAGATTATAGCTGTGTTGCCAAGCATTATAATTATTAATAAATAACACTTATTTAAAAAATAATTGAATTATGAAAATAAATGATTTGCCAAATATATTCTCTAAACTTTATATGATTTATATCATTCTCATTGGGGCTCGAGCATAATTGAGCTAGGTCAATAGTGCTCCAAGGTTAATCACACAAGATAAAATTGTACAAACTAACTATGCTAATTCTTTAAAACAACCTGGGAGACTTTTTACGGAAATTTGGATCTAATTAAATCAAGCTAAAATAACTCATCATAAATGAAGGCTTTTGTGTATGGGCAAGCTGTAATGTATTCACCAAGAAGACATTAGTCTAATGATATAATGTTCATTTAGATCCCAAAATGAATAATATGTCAAATGTTTGATTCCTGTGAATCACATTTGTTGGAAAGGAGCCGTAAACTCCGAGAGGAATTAGTTCCTTATCAAAAAATAAGAAAATATATTTGATAGTAAAAAAAAAACGCTCTAATATGTTCACAAATAAATAACTCATGATGTATTGAGGAGGGCTTTTTGGATCTAAATGAAAATATTCCCATTTAAAATAAGAGTGAAGTAAATGTGACTTCTTAATGAAGTCTTAAGAAAATAGAAGACTAATTATTGAAATGGATTATTGGGTTTGTTTTTCCAAGGTAAGTCCAGGCCCACGACCCACGACCCACGATCCACGTTGACAGATAATTATTAACCAATTTCCTTTACAAACCCAATGCTTTTTAGTAACAAACTAGACACGAAAGAGAGCCCCTCTCTACTGATCTAAATTCCAAATCGTTTCTCTTCCAACTCATCACTGGTACGTTCAAGTTGTGTGAGATTTCGAATTTCCACTTTCTCTATTTACTAGTAAATCCATTTTATCATCATTATTATTTGTTTTGGTATGGATATTTTAGGTTATAATAGTTGCAGAATTAATGTTAAAATGTTTTATTGAGTTATTTATCAGTACATGTTACTTTCAGAATATACTCGAAAATCATGAGTTCTGGTGGATACTCTGTAGAAGTTACTGGTCTCTCTGCCAAAGCCACTGAGAAGGATGTCCATGACTTTTTTGCTTTCTCTGGTATAATTGAGCATGTTGAAATTGTTAGGTAACCTACGCTTTACAATTAATTATTTCATGCTTTACAATATGGTTTTATGTTACGATTGCGGCGGCTGTTGAAGTCGTTCCGTGTACAGTTTTGTTGCAATACTTTTCTGTGACTCCCTCGCCACAATATTGTGTCTACATTAGGTAATGTGATCCGGAAATTAAAACCTTCTTACTGTTGTTATTGAGTGTACTTTGAGGCTTCTTCACTTGTTGATTCCGTGTCCTTTTATTGTTGAAAAGTTGAAGTTTGAGTTCTTTTTGTTTGTTTTGATCAATAATTACAATTCCCCTTGAAATTTGTGCTAGTTATCATTGACACCCTTCTTATTTGGGAAAATAAACCTGCCTACCTTCATTTCTTTATTGTGTAAGTGTTAATTGTGTAGAGTCCCTGCACAAACTATGGACGCTATATTAGTATATGTAAATTCATAAACAAGATGAAGGTATTTGGGGGTGTAAGAACAGCATGTATAATAAGGGATGTGGGTGTAATTCTCCAAACAAGAGTAATGTGGGATACTCGAATGGGAAGGGAGGGTAGTGTAATTATCCCTTGTTTTAAATTTTAATAGTCCCATGCCCATTGAAGCCAACACCTGAAATGATCATTCCTATCAAAATAATTAGTTATCTCCTCTGATTTAACTCTGTTTTTTTTATGTCCCCTTTCGATATTCTTGGTGCTGCATCTGAGTTGGTCCGATTTGCTCAATGTGGATGGTGCTGCATGGGTCTCATCAAGCTGTGGTGTGTCTGAGTTGTATGTGGCCAGGTGCTTGGTTTCTGTGTCAGGATTAGACCTATTAGCTCAAGTTTGGCTCTGTGTTATGCCTCCAACCGTCTTTGTTGTGGGCATGTGTACTATGTTTTCGTGGTGTATATGATCAACAATTTTCTCTCTTATATCTTTTATATATTCTGAGCTATAATGCATATCACGACATTTTATTTTGTCTTCTATATTGCGACCTTTTTTATATATTTTAAATTAGAATTTAATTGAATGTTAGTTGTGATTATATATTAAGTAGTATCTTACAAGTTACAATCCATGTTGTGGTCTCACGTTTTATGTATCGGTGCCTTTTTCCCTATCCTAAGTAGGATTTCAAACTTGACAACCTTGGATGTAACACATTCTTGTTAGGTTATGATATATGTATGTAACACACCTTCAATATTTTTTTTCTTCGTTTTCTTCATGCTTAGCTTTCCATAATGTGGTGTATAATTTTTGGCCTGGAAATAAACTCCATGAGACAATTTGGACATTATGGTAAATATTCATTCCATGGATTTGTACCAGATATGAAGTCTATTAAGCATTCATAAAGTGATTGTTTTTATTTTCCTGATGTTAGAGGAGGATTGACATATATATTTGGTGGTGTCTGCATAGTAGTTGAACTGAAATTATTCCTAATATAATATTTCCCATCATTTTATTTGAGTCATTATTGAATTTTGGCTTAGCATTTTACATATGATACTTGATTATTGCTAATGGCAGGTCTGGCGATTATGCTTGCACTGCGTATGTGACATTCAAAGATGCATATTCTCAAGAAACTGCATGTTTGCTCAGTGTGAGTATTATCAGACTCATGTCCGGAAACCTTTACATATTTAAGCTGGAATGATCTTGTGGTCTACTGGTCATTAAGTTGCCTCAATAATCAATTCCATAATTTTCCAGTGATAAAAAGCATGAATGATACTTTATTTATTCCTTTCTTCAAAATTTGTTCTGTTAGGGAGCCACTATTTTAGATCAACGTGTATGCATAACACGCTGGGGGCAGTATGAAGCTGGATTTGATTTTTGGAACCACCCTTCGTATAATCATGAGGAGGAGACTTCTTCAACTGTATGAATATTTAATCCTGTGTTTCTTCACTTTTGCTAAAAATTATGGCTTGCCACTTGTGGTCTGTGACATCCTATGTTTACATGTTTTCTTTCAGACACCACAAAGCAGCCAATTTGTTTCCTCTGCTGGAGAAGCGGTTACTGTGGCTCAAGAAGTCGTGAAGGCAATGCTAGCAAAGGGATATGTTCTCAGTAAGGATGCATTAGCTACGGCTAAAGACTTTGACGAGTCTCATCAGGTTTCTGCCACAGCAACAGCGAAGGTTTCTGAACTGAGTCAGAGAATTGGCCTCGCTGATAAGATATCTGCAGGCGTTGAAGCTGTTAAATCTGTGGATCAGAAATATAATGTCTCTGAAACAGCCAAGGCTGCTGCATCTGCAACAGGAAGATCGGTAGCAGCGGCTGCAAATTCTGTGGTCAATAGCAGTTATTTTTCGAAGGGTGCCTTGTGGATGTCAGGTGCTCTAACCCGAGCGGCTCAAGCTGCTTCTGATTTGGGTACTCGAAATGGTAGGCAGTAAAGCATTGAGATAATTTTACTCTATTCTGTATATTTGTCTACCTCTGCTAAATAGCTTTTGTAAGTAAAGTTAATGTTTTTATACTTTTACAGTACCTACAATGTGCCTATATGGATATTATGATTTGTGAGGATAACATAATAGAAGTTTTTTTTATACAAAACTACAATTTAGTTTACAACTACCTTAACATGATTATAGAAATGGTATCAGATTTGAAATGTTCTTCCTTGAAGGATAATTTCATCAATACCCTTTTTGTTTTTGATAAAGATTGGTTTAACTCGAAACTCGACTCGAGTTTGGTATGAGTTAGTTTTTTAGTTCGAGTTCGGTTGGTTAAAGTTTGTGAACTGTTCGGTTCAGTTCGAATTGTTCTTTTGTACAACTTAAGTAATTAATTAAATTTTGAAAAATAATGAAAGTATAATTACAAACCTGCATAGATCTTCATTAATTTATATACATTTATTACCGTGAGTAATCCTTCATGAGCTGTAAGTATAATTACAATGATTTCCCCTATAGATATAGTATAATCTTAATGTAATATTTATATATTGTTAGTGTAAAAATTTATATACAATTTATATATTTTAATATATCATTTATAATTCATCTGTATTACTTTTTTGAAGTCAATAATAATAAAACATTAATGATGAATTATGCAGTGAAATTGTAAAACAAGTTGGTCACAAAGAAAATATTTACAGGGAAAAAATGCACACAACTGTTAGTAGTTGACTAATCACCATCAATCCATATTTCATTCTCCAAAAAAAATCTAAAACGATTGAATTTTTAGAAGGAACAATTAAAAGAAGGAAATACTACTATTTTGTACAAAGAGAACGATGTCAAACAACTATAGCAGGTGGAATTTGAGTAAGATGAGCATACCAAAAGCATAAGAGCATGTGGAGGACAAGATTAATTAGCTATATATATTGCTTAATTTCCCACTTTAAATTTCATTTTTTATAAGGATATTTCCTAATTTAAATTATTTAATTGAAAAGGAATACATATGTAGGAAAAAAAGGTTTTAGGAACATGGATCCACCCAATGCCAATAAGGCAACCTTGCTTCCATTTTCCAACTAATAAAGGCATGTGTAGTAATAAGAGATGTTGTTTTGGCTACATATTAAAGTTGTCTTTCCATGGGACCTATTCATGAAACATCAGTGTGTCCTTCTACCCCACTTCTCAAGAAAAGAAAAAAAAATACGTCTACTCTTGATTTTTTCTTCATCAAACTAAGGCTTGGTTTAACATAACTGATTAAAAAATAATGAAAGTTGAATAATTGGTAGAATGCTAGCTGAAAATTCAATTAAAAGTCAAAGGCTAATAAACAAATATTTTTTTTTAAAGTAAAGGAAGATTGGTTCAATTGACAAAGATTAATTCATTTCATATATTAAAAGAACGTGAATTATATATGATATCTCAATCTTAACAAAAACGAAGTGAAATATAGAGTTATAAGACATAAGTTCAATCACATCTTAAAAGACCAATGTTTTTGTAAAATTTCTTTCACAAAAAGTAAGCTACAACTTTTTTTTATCAGCAATCAACTTTATTGATAACATAAATAAGATTAGGAGAAGTAAGGTACAAATTTATTATTAACTTATAATTACATATTAAACTCATATTGAAGCTAAACTTTGAACAAATAACACTAAATGGTCATGCCATGCACAATCTTGTTATTGTTCATCTAAATTCTTAGCCGTGCAAGCATTTTCATTTAATGCGGAAAAAAAGCAACATGTAATAAAAGCACACACTCCTTTTATTATTTCTTTTTTCCTATTTAAATGACACCTAATCTCAAACATTCCTTTAATTTATTTTAATTACTTCATATGATTATTGATGTTACCAACAAGGTGTTGATCTAGTGGTATAAGACCCTACAAGATTTTCAGGATGACTAAAAGGTCAACGATTCGACTCCTGAGAGTCACACTTGTTGAGTGAGACATTCACGCACCCCGAAAAAAGACTAATTTCTTACCTAAAAGGGTAATGTAATACCTTAGTAGTACAAAAAAAAATATGATCACTGTTGAAAGTTTCACTTTTGATGAGTTTTAGACCACTATACTACATATAAAGTTTGGACAAAAGTCTTCTAATGTGACTTGCAATTTAAAGTTTAACGTGCATAAATCTATATAAAAAAAAACCAAAGATCAAAACCATCAAAACAAAATACCCAATACACCCACCACAAAAGCTTATGAAAAGATCTATAGTAAGACATACTAATCACAAAATACCACAGACACCAGATTGTAAAGTGAATCACCGAGCTTGTATTTTCAAGATAAGAATCATCATTTGTACCACCATATAGGCAAGTTATTGACTTTACATTTACATTTAAAGATAAAAGTGTCATTACAATATATTTAAAGGATAAAAGTATCACGTTATATAGTTTTCTCTCTATTTTATACATGTCCCTGAGAGAATCCTGAGCCATATTTTCCATATACAAACGAAATTCAGGCAACTTGATAGATGTTATGTTAAATTATTGAAATGGACACTTTGTGCCTGATTTTGCATATGCTCATGGTACTTGGACACTGATATGCTAATATATGAATCCGTTGGGCTAGAGAGATTTTTTAATAAGCTTGCTTATTTCTATAATAATCTTTTCTGAATATGTAATGATGATTCTTAAATTTATCTACTAATTAAGCTTGTTGAAATATGATAAAAAGAGTTAATTGTAGAAAGGACATAATCTATACTAGATAAATTTGGGTCAATTATTAGATAAATTTATCTTAGTTTATTATATAATTTTGTATTAATGAACACCAGTTTTAAAAAAATAATGAATATGACAGTTTTAAAAACTAAGTAGTGTGAAATAAATATTAGGTATATGATTTTTTTATTAGTAAAGGCAAAGTATGAATATAAAAATTACGTTCATTTAAATATTTAAATAACTTTTAGGCATGTTTTATCGTTATATAGTAAAATAGATAAATTCTTCTAAATGTCCCATTCATAAAGAAGGTTTGAACCTCAACTTTCACCCTTTTTATTTTTCACCCCTCTTTGTGATTTTTCTCATACATGTTAGTGTTTGTACTTAGAAAGAAAAGAAAAGAATTGTAGAAAGAGTTGCAGAAAGAAAGAAGTTGAAACCAGAAGGTGAAGAATTCGGGTGTGAGGGAGAGAATTGTTCAAGAAGAGATTCAATGAATATTCAATGCATTAGAAAAATGTGTAATCCATCAATTATATACACCTTTCCTAAAACAACTTCAACCAACTTAACTACTTTCTATAATTGGCAACTCTTCTAACTACTATACCTAACTCTCTTTGATTACAACTATTAACATGCCCTCTTAATCAAGAGAGTTTTGATTCATGACAACAAACTTTACACAGCAAAACAACATTACATAGTAAAAACAGAGTTGTTTTAGAACTTTAATACATTCATCATATCTCTTAACTTCTTGAACCTATCAACCTTGAGTGGTTTTGTTAAGATATCAGCCTTCTGAATTTCTGTTGAGCAATGAATCATCTTGACTCTACCCTTACCAACTTGATCTCTTAGGAAATGAAATATGGTTTCAATGTGTTTGCTCCTTCCATGACTAACAAGATTCTTTGCCAAGCTTATTGCTGACTTATTGTCCACCCTGAGTTCAAAATTCTCAAACTCTCCATACTCCAGCTCTGTCATTAGATGTATCAGCCATAAGCCTTGGCAAGTTGCATTACATGCTGAGATATATTCAGCTTCACAAGTTGATAAAGCCACTACATCTTGCTTCCTTGAGCTCCAAGATATAGGTGCACCGAAAATGGTGAACAAGTAGCCTGAGGTGCTCCTTCTGTCCTCCTTGTCTCCACACCAATCTGAGTCTGAGTATCCTACAAACTCTGACTCACAGTTCTGCCTTTGGTTTGGAAAGAGCACACCATAGCACAAAGTTCCTTTGAGATATCTCATGATTCTTTTTGCTGCAATCATGTGAGCTTGAGTGGGCTTGGCCATGTATTTGCTTATGACTCCCACTGCATATGTTATCTCTGGCCTGCTATGACATATGAACCTGAGGCACCCTACTATTTGTCTGTACAATGTTGTATATGCATCATTTTCCAGGCTAGCTTCATTCATCTTCATGTTTGCTTCAACTGGGGTTGAAGTAGGCTTACAATTCTGCATTTGAAATCTCTCTAGCACATCATTTGTGTATTTCCTCTGATGCATCATTATTCCCTTCTCTATTTTGAGAAATTCTATCCCAAGGAAATAAGCTAATTCCCCAAGATCTGTCATCTCAAACTCAGATTTGAGCTTTCCTTTTAATGCTAGAATTTCACATTCACTGCTTCCTGTGATGACCAAATCATCCACATAGAGACAGACCAGAATTAAATCTCTTGTGCTTGTTAGATTCACATACACACCATGTTCTACTTTGCACTTTGTGAAGCCAATGGATGAAAGGAATGAGTCAATTCTTTTGTTCCAAGCTCTTGGAGCTTGTTTCAAGCCATATAGTGCCTTCTTTAGTCTTAGTACTTTGTTTTCCCCTGCTGTTGCTGTCTCAAAACCAGGGGTGTGTTATATACACTTCTTCTTCAAGAGGCCCATTTAGGAATGCACTCTTGACATCAAGTTGCCACAATTTCCAGCCATTCCAACTAGCAAGAGCAACAATCAATCTGACTGTTTCGAATCTGGCCACTGGTGCAAACACTTCATCATAGTCATACCCTTCTTTTTGCATGAATCCTTTGGCCACAAGTCTTGCCTTGTGTTTGGAAACACTTCCATCAGGTCTCAGCTTGACCTTGTACACCCATTTGACTGTTATAGGCCTCTTAGTACTTGGTAGTTCAGCTTCTTCCCAAGTATCATTTTTATTGATTGCTTTGAGTTCTTCCTTCATTGCTTCAAGCCATACATCCTCCTTGAGTGCTTCTTTGAAAGTGATAGGTTCAATTTCACCTAAGAGAGCTAAGTGAATTAAGTCACCCTCATCAGTGATTACATCATCTGCAAACATTTCACACTCACTTAGCCTTAGTGGTAGATGCCTTGTCCTTGTAGGTCTTGTTTCAGTAGTTCTGTTTTCTTGATGCCTCATTCTTGGAACAGGGTTCAAATCTTCTGAATTATCACTGTTCTCTTGCATAGGGATCACAATTATTGATTTGTTGTTTTCAGGCTTCACAAATGAATCTTTCCATAAGCTCATTTCATCAAAGTACACATCTCTGCTGAACACTACCTGATTTGTGATAGGATTTAGGAGTCTATATGATCCTGTTGGGTTGTAGCCAACAAAAATCATCAATTCACTCTTGTCATCTAGTTTCCTCCTCAAATGATCTGGGATGTGCATATAACAGACTGAACCAAACACTCTTAAGTGCTTCACTGATTGCCTTTTTCCTGTCCAAACCTCCTCAGGAATCTGATTCTCAAGTGCTTGAGTTGGGCATCTGTTTAACACATATGTTGCTGTAATCACAACTTCACCCCACAGATTATGAGGTAAGCCTTTGCATTTCAGCATGCACCTCACCATGTTCATTATGGTTCTATTTCTCCTCTCAGCCACTCCATTATGTTGTGGAGTATATGGAGCAGTGACTTCATGAATGATGTCATGTCCTTCACACCAATCTTCTAGTTCTCTTGAGTTGAACTCTCCTCCCCCATTTGTTTTGAAAATTCTTAAGAGTTTTCCAGATTGCCTTTCTGTTAAGGCCTTGAACTTCTTCAGCTTTTCAAATACTTCATTCTTTGTTTTGATTAGGTAGGTCCACATCTTCCTGCTAAACTCATCAACAAAAGAGACAAAGTATTTGTTTCCTCCAAGAGAGGGCACTTCAAAAGGACCACATACATCAGAATATACAACATTTAGTAATTCAACAGCTCTAGTTTGGTTGTGATTACTGAATGGTGTTCTTGCCTGTTTGCTAGTTAGGCAGTTATCACATGTTGAGTTTTGAGTTCTGATTTCAGGAAGGCCAATAACCATATCTTTAGTGCTTAACATTCTAAGATCTCTATAGTTGAGGTGACCATACCTTAGGTGCCAGAGCCATGTCTTATTTGAAGCAGTTTCTGCCTTCAAGAATTGTGACTCTACAATTCCTAGTTTGATTTGGAATGTCATGTTGTTTGAGAGTGGAGCTTGTAGGATTTTCTTCTTCAGTTTATCATAGACACTCATCACTCCATCATTCAGCTCCATGCTGAAACCTTTTTCATGTAGTTGCCCAAGGCTAATCAGATTGGTTTTCATCTCAGGTACAAACAACACATTGTTATGTATGCTTTGCTCCCAGATTTCATTTTGAGAGGTATGTCACCTGAGCCTTTAGTGATCACTACCCTGTTGTCTGCAAACTTCACTTTGTTTCTCTTGCTTGAGTCAAAAATCACCAACCATTCTTTATGCCCAGTCATATGGTTAGAACAACCAGAATCAAGGTACCAAGTGTCATTTCTTTGGGATTTGCATTCTGTTGTCATCATGAGTTGCACAACTTCTTCTTCAAAGTCTTCATTCTCTTCCTTAACAAGATTTGCTTCTGAATCTTGCTTTCTTTGTTGTTGATTCTTGGTAGGTGCTAAGCATTCAGTTAGGTAATGCCCAAGCTTATCACAATTGTAACACCTGACCTTCTTCTTATCAATTTTTCTCCTCATCCCTTTGAATTGCTTTTGTCCAAACCTCCTACTGGTTTGTTCTGGTTAATCTGAATTATTGGCATAATTATTCCTCCCTTTCATATCAGGGTATCTTCCCCGAGTTCTACTTGAATTCTTCACACAAAATCCTCATTTCTTTGCTGTCTGCATTTGGAGAACTTGGTGTGAGGATCTATCTGTGATTCTCTCATTTAATCTTTGTTCATGGGCTTCAAGTGACCCTTGAAGTTCTTCAATCCTCATATTTTCAACTCTTCCTGATTCCTCAATGGCTACCACCACATAATCAAACTTAGGGGACACTGTTATGAGAATCTTCTCAACTATGGTTGCATCAGTCATCTTTTCACCACAAGCCTTCATCGAGTTTGTGTGTGTGATCAACCTAGTGAAGAAATCTGCTACTTTCTCTCCTTCCTCCATCTGCATGAGTTCATATTGCCTTCTCATGGTTTGTAGACGAATTTTCTTCAGCTGTGCAGCACCAGCATAGTGCTTTTCTAGCACATCCCAAGCTTCTTTGGTTGTTGCAGATCCTGCAATCATTTCGAAGTGTGCATTGTCCACTGCTTGGTGAAGGAGGCAAATTGCTTTGCAGTCCCTTTTCTTGTTTTGCTTTTGTATGTTCCTCTGTGCTTCTGTGGCTTCTTCCTCTAGAATTGGTAACCCTTCTTCTACTATATCTGCCACATCTTGGTATCCAAGTATTGCTCGCATTTGTATACACCACCTAGTCCAATTCTTGCTATCTAGTATAGGTAGTGTTGTGGCAAAATGTCCTGTTGTTTGTGCCATGTTGCAGCAGAAAGATTAGTGATCTTCTTGCTAGCTCTTGATGCCAATTGTTAGTGTTTGTACTTAGAAAGAAAATAAAAGAATTGTAGAAAGAGTTGCAGAAAGAAAGAAGTTGAAACCAGAAGGTGAAGAATTCGGGTGTGAGGGAGAGAATTGTTCAAGAAGAGATTCAATGAATATTCAATGCATTAGAAAAATGTGTAATCCATCAATTATATACACCTTTCCTAAAACAACTTCAACCAACTTAACTACTTTCTATAATTGGCAACTCTTCTAACTACTATACCTAACTCTCTTTGATTACAACTATTAACAATACAATGGTCTTTAGTGATTGACTTTTTTTAGGTCATCTCACACCAATTTTTCTCGCATATGTTTTTTAACTCTTGATCAATTATATTCTTAAGAGTAATGTTATTTTTACCATTCATTTTATATTAATTTCTCAACATCATCTCTTTTGAGAATAGAGAGAAGGGTCCCACATTTCTCCCACTTACTATTTCATTACTCTAACATTACTCTAATTTTAAAATAAAAGTTTTTTTATTAATAGTTATGGGTGTAATTAGAAGGTTTGAGGAAAAATGATATAAAAATGTCATCAATTAAACTTGGTTAAATTTAAAATTACCTGAGAAAACATGTTAATGAATGAAGTTAGTAATCTTATAATTTTATGTTTGAAGTAAATTTTATATCATCCTATTTCATTATAAAGATTTATTCACTTCTTATTATCTATATAAAAATAGAAGTCTACGGCACATGTGATGTGACCCTAAGAATTTATGATAAGAATAGAAAAGATACAAAGTTATATGAGGGCAAGAAAAATTAATTTTCTGGATTAATACATATTTACTTTCCAATTTAAATAGTAGCCAATTCAGTCATATTTATTGTGACCTTTATTTTATCAAAGTTGATGAAATATTTTATTTAAAATTTGCCGTTGAAGAGATAAAATAAAAATATCAATTTATCTTTAATTTGATACAAAAAAGTTCTTTAACTAGTATTAATTCAGTAAATAATCTAAAAAAAAATATTTTTTTTTATTGTTTGTGTCTTTAATTCAAATTCACAAATAATCCTCATAAAAACACACATAAGAGTGACAATAAAGTCATTCATCTCAATTTTATTGATATCAAAATCAAACCTTCAACTTTGAATGTAGAATCAACTGATTGACATGGCTAAAAGTCTGAAGGCCGTTAAAACAACGAAGAACTAGTGTCGTGCATGTTCATATCTGAGTAAGCTAATTTGGGACCATGTGTTGGAAATTTAATTCCTGGGTCCAACATATCAGTAAACTTCTTATCAGAAATAGATTGATAGAAGCACAATAACTGAAAAATACTAGTAAGTTTAGTGTACTTAAAAATATATGATATACTATCTATCTTGTATGGTTTTTAGTTTATTCATGGAAATGAATCCTCTTAATAAGTTTTTTAAAATAATTTTACATCTTGACAATCAATTTTAGGGAAATCTAATAACTTGAATTAATGAGTAGATCTAAATAATTAGATCTTTTTTAAAAAACTTGATAGCTATGGTATGAAGTAAATTTAAAAACTTATTCTTGAATTAAGTGAGTCTCCACTCTTATTTATTTATAAAATCTTATATGGGTTCAAAACAAATGGATTCTTAGCTCATAGCACTGGGACAAATTTCATGATTTAGAGAAACTGGGTTACAATCCTTCAATTAGCTGTTGAGATTTAGACTTATTTTATTTTAGGGGTCAAACTGGGATATAGAATTAATTCATATCTTAAGTGAAAGAATCAGATAAGTATAGATGATAAAATGGGTAATACACGTGAGCATGTTCGTATGGTCCGCATTTTTTACAGACATGACATACAAATTTTGCTCATTTGTCCATTTTGCTTGCAAGCCTGCAGTTATTTCCATTGGGCAATGTCGACTGCCTATAAATATAAGTTAAGGAAAATTAAGAAAATTTCAAATAAGTTATAATATGATGTGATTTTTAATCCCTAAAAATTGTAATATAATATGATTTGTTAAATTTCATATAAAATATTGAAGTTTTGTTCATTTTTTATCTTAATTTGATTTTAGTTTTACATAAGTTTTTTTATTTTTTAATTATTCAACAATACATGTGGGCCGCTTGCAAGCCCATTATTTGTTTTAAAACGGGTAGAACATTGAATTTTGTCCGTTAAGCTAATGCGGGTTTGTGGACAATGAGATAGGCGATGTGAGACTTACTTTCCAACATGCCCTCTCCACATAAGCCTGCCAGACCAGGCAAGTGTAAAGAAGTTGGGCTCTGACTCTGATACCATGTTAATGTTCTATCTCAAAACCAATTGACAATAAGAGGAGTAGCCCAACAAGTATTTAAACCATTACCGAGACAATGAGGTAGGCGATGTGAGACTTACTTTCCAACACTCTGTCCTAGGTCAATCAAATATTACCATATGAATAAAAGATTTTTTTCTTTAAAAAGTAACACCCTAATTGATCCGAGAAAAGAAATAAGACATAGTTTTCAATAAATGATCTTTCTTGCAACCTAGCTGCTCATTCACTCCATCCACAAAATAATATCCCCTACTAGCTACTGAGCCTCTGCTAGATTGTTGGTTGTTAGATGTACACTAATATTCATATCATTATCAAGCTCTTAGCAAAATTGTACATGTCCTTTTTACTGGTTGACGTTGAAACCTCCAAAATTAGACTAATGCAACTTGCAGTTTTAAAGATGCCATTAATTTCATGCTGCCCTTATAATCTGTCTTTTTCTCACATAGCCAAGCCTTACATTCGTTGTGAAATGTGCCTTGTAACATAAGCAATACTACTTAGTTAAAGGGTATCCAAATCGTTGAACACCTGGTCTTACCATGTTATACATGACATTACCAACTAAAATATTTGGTTGACTTCTCTTCCATGGTAAGAAAGTTCACCAAAATCTACACATTAGGGTAAACAATATCTAGAATTATATTATATATACACACACAATCATGAATGAGGAAAAGGAGTAAGGGACAAAGAAGACCAGCTTTGAAAGGATAATAACAACATGGCTTTCTTAGCTTGGGTGGGTTCTTGTTCGAAAGTAAGTCTCATATTATCTGTCTCGTTCTCTTAGGCATGATTTAAATAAATATTGGATTACTTCTTTAATTCTCAACTAGCAAGTTACCTGTGCATTTACACGAGGAGATATTTTTTGCCGCATGGTTGAAAACATATACTATATGTGCATTTACATGGTTAAGAACACACATGTTACTTGTACATTCGTATTGTTAAAAACACATATGTTATTCATGCATTCATATTGTTAAAGAACAAATATGTAATTTGTGCATTTTAATGGTTTAAAATTCATATGTTGTACGTAGATTCGCATTGCTAAAAACACATATTACATGTGCATTCATTCGCATTGTTAAGAATACATGTTTTACTTGTACGATTATGCAAGTACAATTTTATGAAATGATTAAATGTTATTATTACATTATTAAATATTATTATTAAATAATGTATTGGGTAATGAACAATGAGTATGGTGTACTTTATTTATCCTATGTACGAAGATGTATATTAAGAAAGTGATGTGTTTTAGGAGAGAAAATTTTCCTCATTGTTACACGTGTCATGAAATAATATGCATATTTTTTTTTATTATAGATTATTATATAGATTAGTTTTGAGATAAAATATCAAAGCTAAAATTCAACTTCTTTTTGTTGTCATATACTAAAAAATATTATTTAATTATGGATCAAATGTCTTTCCTTTAGTGGGAGAGACTTCCATGTCTGTCATTGTTTAAATACATATTGTGAGGGAGTACACATAGCCTCATCATACACATAGAGGCATCAGATATTAGGGATAATGGTTGCTGAGAAAGAGCCTCTTCCATATGCACGGTACATGTTGGAAGGTTAGGTAGCAAACCCTGACCCACCTCATTGGAGCCATCTCTATAGATTCCTGCCTCTTCTATCTTTTCCCTTGGAAAATTCTATAATGCTATTAAGTGCTGCCAGTATTTTTTCCAAGTGGGTACTAATATTGTTAAATGATTTGTTTTGTTCGGGTACGCACACTTAAATGATTTGATATAAAGCACGGTTCTTTTTCTCTATTTTGTGTTCATGGGATTAGTTATCTGCAAAAGAAAGCAAATTTTAATAAATAAAAAATTGAGAGTGTCATTTTTTAAAAGCAAGTTTTTGTATATTATCATCACAATTCACATTCATGATTCATAAGATTACTTTCTCTGCTTAAAAACTAGTGGTGGTTATTTATAATGTCAATCCACAACAACTTTTCTGGTTTTTTTATTATGGGGTGAGTATGGCTAACTTGGATCAGAATCCCCTGCATTTTTAAAAGCAACCGTAAGGTATGAAGTTCCTGTCTTATCATTGATTTTACTGAATTGCAATTTTAGTTGATAAATTTAACATGTAACAAAACATATTAAAGGCATGGGATTGCATACCACCTTGCATGTAGGTAAAATAAAAACTAGTTCAATTCAAAAGACTAATTTATTAGGGTCGGATAGCCTTATGGTTTAAGTATTATATTCATCTTATTTTTCAGTTAATATGATATTCTTAATATTGTCATCCTTTTAAAGTTTGATGTTTACAACTACTTTCACACTATTAATATTAACTCAATAGTAGTCCTATTTGATGATATTCCTTAGTCCCATTTGGTATCTCAACCTAGCTTAACTAATGGTAATGGTCTTAGGTAGGATCAGTAAACTTAGGGTGTTTGGTTTTTGGTTTGAAGTCCGCATAACCACTTTTGAAAGATATAAATGTGGTTTGGAACTTGTGAAAACAAGTTTACCAATTTTATTTAATCATGTTCTAGAATCAAGTTAGCAATGAGTGAGAAATTATAGCTTATGCATTTAACTGAAACATTCAGACATGATTCATTTCACTTCAAATATAATTATAATCGCAATCAGATCAAGTTTTTAAAATTGTGTTTAGTTATATCATATGAGAGTTACCACAATTAAAATACAGTAACTAATATGTAAATAACATGGAATTTGGATTAGCTGTTCCACTTTTTTGTGTTTCATTGTGTCTCAGTCCAACGAAATATTAACACGTACTTAAAAAGAAAACATAAAATAACATTTTTATATTATTTGATGTAATATAATTAGGTTGCAACATATTAATAAGAAGTTGGGAGAGAGGATCCTAGTTGAATAACATGACCATTGCCTGAGATATTATGTGGGTACTGAATTGCGACCTCTCAGAAAAAAATTTAATCTATTTGGACTTAAAAGTTGTAGCCAACTTTTTTTCCTAAGCAAAAGATTGCATTGATAGGAGCACAAGAGTACTCAATCCATATACAGATTCTCAACCCATAAAGTTGTAGCCAACTCATTTCCCTTTTTCTGAAGTAACCCTTTCCATCAAAAAATAAACAACTTATAAATATCACATCTCCATGTTGGTTTAACTTTTTCCAAAGAAAAATTCTCTACACTATACACATCTTATGAAAAAGCCACATATAATGTCTTTATTTTATGCTTTTATTAAGAAATTATTGCAACCATTTCCTCTAAAGTTATCCTCTTCAGTTTAAACAATCATAACATCAGAATCTCTATTCCATGCTGGCCTATAACAATGAAAGACATGAAATTAAAGAGTCTAGTGCAATGCCAAATTGCCAATTCTATATCATTATATTTAAATACAACTGTCTTTGTAAAGGAAAACCCATCTACTTGTCTCCTAAGTACGTGTACAACTATAGTTTATCATTAGGAAAATAATTACAAGTTATGTGCTTACTCATTCAAGCACTATGTTTGGAATATTGGACAAGTTGAGGCAGAGAAGCAAGCTTTCAATTTCTTATTAAAACAATTCTGTTTATTCTTTTAATTTCAAACCACTAAATGTCAATTAACATATAATTATCACCCTTTTTCTATAAATGCTTAACTAATTATTTTTCCATTTATGTACATAATATAAAGTGGATTTCCTTTATTATTTTTTATTTGACACTAGTAGCTGGGAGGGATTCCGTGTTCTAATCTCACTAAGTGGAAGTTTCATGTACTGAACCTCTATTTAGTAGTTTACATTAAGAATGAGTTTCAAGGCAACAATAATGTTGGTGTTTAGTAATCCATATGTTACAAATTTTAGAAATAACATCTCCATTTTAAGTTGGTAAGGCTATATATGTACACCGAATAGAGATCAGATGTCCTAAATGACGTCTCATTCTTTATCCTGAGCTAATCAGAATGAGATAGGTGATCTCTATCCATATTCACACCTATCCATCTTAGACTCATCCATTAGGTGAAAGTCTCTTATACCAAGTCACATTTTTTAGTAGCCTAAATAAAATAAGAATAAAAGAAAAAGAAAGGAAAAAAAAAACCAGTAATATATATTGAAGTTGATGTGTAGAACTGTAGATTCAATTTCATACACCCATCTCCTCCTCCACATTCTCTCCCCCCTCTTCTTCCTATATACTCCCTTTTCCTTTCCAAATATTCACTGATAAAAGAAAAAAATCTTTCCCTTAAACTGATAAGATATATAAGCTATATACTTCAGAGTTCAGAACAAGTTGTCCATCTTAGCTTCTTCAATTGAAAAACTAATTTACTCTTTTAAGTATTTATATCAAAGAATATTATGCAGTAATGAGTAAACCTTAGTCATTGTAATTCAACATGGTCATCACAATATGATTCAGCTTATGATCTTGAAGATTTGTGGTAGGCCTAGCTAGACCATCAATGAATATGGCCTTCTTTCCAACAAATTTCATGCTACAAACCCCTCACCATGATGATCACCAACCTCCACCTTCACTCAACTCAATTTTACCAACATGTACACCTCAAGATTATCATGGTATGTACTACTATCACTCTGAAACAAACACAAAAACACACAGAATATTTTATTGTCCAATAAACTGTTTTCAAATGTTGTTGTAGGGGGACCATCTTTTCTAGGGAAGAGATCCATGTCATTTTCAGGGATTGAACTTGGAGAAGAAGTTAATGCTGAGGAAGATTTCTCTGATGATGGGTCACAAGTAGGGGAGAAGAAAAGGAGGCTTAACATAGAACAAGTGAAGACACTTGAGAAGAGTTTTGAGCTTGGAAACAAGCTTGAACCTGAGAGGAAAATGCACCTGGCAAGGGCTCTTGGATTGCAACCTAGACAGATTGCAATATGGTTCCAGAACAGGAGGGCTAGGTGGAAGACAAAACAGTTGGAGAAAGATTATGATCTTCTTAAAAGACAATATGATGCTATGAAGTCTGATAATGATGCACTTCAAGCTCAGAACCAAAAACTTCAAGCTGAGGTTTGCACTTTTCCTCAACCTCTTAAACCAATTATATGGTGCTCTGGGTCTGTATACGAGTTGAGTTTTGAAGGGGAATGAATAAAAATGGAAAGCTTTAAAGTCATGAAATACACTTGTAAGATAACTCTGATTCTTCCCTTCATTCCCCTCCAAGATCCAAAACTCTAGACAGACCCCTAGAGTCTAATCCCTTATTTACTATCACACAATGATCCAGAAATAGAGATGTTGTAGTTCTGCTACATGAGATTGTTTTGGTTTTGTGTACTATATAGCACAAAGCTTGGAAATTATGATCCTTTCATCTTTTTTCTCTAAGTATTTATGCTTTTCTTGACTTTTGCTTAGTTTTCAGAACCGTTCCTTTCACTCACTTTTCTAAAAAGCAGTTATTATTTAATATCATCCACAGTTAGTTCATCAAGATCCAATGATTCATTTTCACTTTAATGACATCATGTTATTCTTGCATATTGTACTGGTTTTGTAACATAATCCTTTTCATATTACCATATTCTAGCTTATACATATTTTATTATTAATCATCATATGAACACTTTTGTTTTGGTTAATGTTCCTGCTTTTCTGCATGTTATTTGGGATTAGCTAACTTTTCTGTTGTGACTACTGCTCCAGATATTGGCACTGAAAAGTAGAGAACCAACTGAATCCATAAACCTGAACAAAGAAACAGAAGGGTCATGCAGCAATAGGAGTGAGAACAGTTCAGAAATCAAGTTGGATATATCAAGAACACAAGCTATTGATAGTCCTTTATCTCCAAATCTCATAAGCAGACCCTTATTTCCATCATCATCAACTACTACTAGGCCTACATCAGTGACTCAGTTTATCCAAATTGCTTCAAGATCTGATCTTCAATGCCAAAAGATTGATCAAGTTGCCAAAGAAGAGAGTTTAAGTTACATGTTTTGTGGCATGGATGACCAATCTGGGTTCTGGCCATGGTTGGAGCAGCAATAATTCAATTGAATCTATGGTAGAATTGGTTTTTAATATTAGAATATAGTATTTTTCATGTTAAATCAAGTGCGTTCTAATCAATTCATTGCCATAGTTTGAGTTCTTATATGTTAATTAATCCATGTTTTGGAAACTTGGTGTATAAAATAGTATATATCAAGTAGATATTTTCTGGTGGGGCTTGGAAATTTTTATATCAAACAACAAAGGTGAGTCAATTTTTTCTTATTGAGTTAATGAGTATAACAAGTTGTCTTGAAAGTTTGAGTTAAATACTGTGATTGATTAATGAGTAATGAGAAAATTTCTGAATTGGATTCAGTGATTTTGACATTGGTTACTTTGATGACTTCAGGTATCCATTCACTTGAAATTAAGATCAAAACATAGTTCAGAATCTAAATAGTTGATCTTAATTCATTTGTTGAAATTTGTTGAAGTCATCATTTTCAAAGTAACATATAAGAATACATCTCCTCTCTCATAATGTCACCACACATGGGTTGATTGCTTGAATAAAGAGATTGGAGCAGATATTCTTTTACACCATTACATATGTTATGAGTTGTATGAAAATATTTAATAATTATATTTTAAACTTAAATTCATTTTCTTCAACCAATTACACCTTATAGTATATAGAGTGATACATATGATGTGATAGAATATGTGCTCCAGTAAACAGATACACATCCTAAGATTTAAAAAAGGAATACAAATCCAAATTTTCCAAGTGAAACCATGCCTTGTCAGTGTCAGATTGTATGCAATATGCAAATATAGCATGGGCCATTAAATTAAAGAGGTGGGGTAGTTCCCTTTCAATTTTTAGCATTTTTTAAACCAATCATATTTAGTTGCTTTGGAATCAAAACTTTGTACTGTTTAGCAAAATATGTTTGCCAGTGCTTTGAAGAAAGACCTGCAATGATTTATGCTGATTTCATCATTCAGCAGCACCAAGGGGAAACAAAATCCACTCGAACTTAACAAAGTATATATAAAAAGAGAAAGAGAATCAAACACACATTCCAAGAGGGGAAGAAGACAAGCAAATGAAACAGTGGAACAAAACAAAGAGAGTTAGAAATGGTCATTCTCGTGATTAGGACGTTGTCCATTTTGTTGTTCATGACAACTTGGAAAAGAAAATGCATGGGGTGTCATGAAATTTCCGGTACTTATAATCTTCAAAAAAATTATTGGAATAACAAATTGGTGAACACTATCACTATTTTGGTTGAGGAGAGAAAGTAAAAGAAAAGAAAGTGAGAGGAAAGAGAGTAGAAGGAAAAACAAAAATAGTAGAAAATATAATAATTTTACTGTTTGATATGGTTAAAAATGAAAAAAAAGTAAGAGGAAATAAAATATATAATGTGTATACAATGACATAAATGCTCTCATTACTTTTATATAAAAAAATTATATAGCATGTCTAATATTTAAAAACTAAATTTTGTTATTTCAAATTACATAAATATTTTTTTGTGATAATATTAGTTAATATTTTTTAACTAACATGTAAATTATAAAGTTTAATATAATCAATTTTATTTATAAAATTCAATGAAAATCATTAATATCATATATTTCTTCACACTAATGTATTTAAAGAAATCATAACTCATATTTGATAACTACTTTTAGATTTCTAATTATCTCACTTTTACACATTAGCATTTTTTATTTATATTTTATTTTTTATTTGTCATTTTATATATAATTTTAAGAAATTTTGATTTTTTCACTATATTTTTATTGAACATGTATAATTACTATTTATTTGTGAGTTCATAAGTAATGAAATTAAAATTAAGTAAACTAATTTCACATATAAATGGATATAAACAAAGAATTTCTCTACATTGTATCTATTTTCACCTAAGATATAGTTTTTTCAATTCGTTCATGGTGTAAGGACAAATTAATTTTCAATAATTTTCTTTCCTTTACCCATTTTCTTTTCAAAGTAGGGGAGAAAAGTTTTTTGGTGGGGATATTTTTTCTTTCCCTCCTATTTTATGTTGGAACCAAATAATAGAAAATAATATTTTCTACTCATTTTCTTTCCTCTCATTTTTTATCTTCTCATTTTCTATAGAACCAAACATAACCTATATGGTGTTTGCTTTTTCCTTCTATGATGTGAACATGTGATGTGATCAACTGAAAAAAAAATATAAATCCTATATTAAATACAAAATACTATATTATATATAAAAATGTTACATAAGTTGATTTTGTAGCATGATATTTTTTTCTAAAACCATCTATCTTTTGAAAATATCATTATCATGTTACATCTTTTGCTTATCATAACAAAGTAAAGGACTTGGAATATACAGTAAAAACTTTTAATTTTCCCTGGTATCAAACACCTTTGTTCGTACCCACTTTTTGATACTGATCAGCATGGTACACAAACACTGCTGCACCCTTTTTAGTGTTTGACATGTGAGATCACTGACCCACTCTGTAGCTAGTATCCAACTATCTTCACCCCCACTTCCAATGAGAAATATATACATTATATATATATACATACATATATATATATATACATACATATATATATATATATATATACTACTTAAACATAATAATCACTCACATAAAGACTTATATATATATTTTTAATACAATTAAGGATATCATTCTTCTTTTAAATAAGGAATTAATCTCTTTTAGAGTACATGACTATTCCTCTCAACAAATATTGTTATCAGAAGTCGAGCATTTAACCTTTTAACCTTTATGGAATCTAATAAGATCTTACACTATTAGATCAATGCATTAATATATATATATATATATTAAATTAACCCCTCACTATCCCATACACTCTCTTTTCCCTTATATGCAAATAAAGACCATGGTCAAAATTGCACTGAAATATACAGAACTATAAGTTGTCACAATATATTACTTTATGAAACCTCTACGTCATAAAGGCTGTTCAATGCCATGCCAAGTAATAGTAGAAAGTAGAAACCTGATCTCAGGTGAATCTGTGTGCAGATCAAATAAAGTTCACTGATTCTAATGTTCATCTACATACCTAGCTCACTCTAACTTTTTTCTTTTATCTTATGTGTCTTTTCAATGTTTTGCTTTCGAAATATGAAGAGTGGAGAACATGATATCATTACCCGAACAAACTGTTGCATTGCTAGATATAATTTACGTAGATAATTGTACGATTGCTCCATCAAAGAGTACTGTTTAGAACGAAACCAGAAAAATGAATAAAGGGACAAAAATTGAACACATGTTAGTATTGAATTTTTGTTTGCTGGGAAAAATTATATTACATCCCTATAAACATGACTATCTTTAATGTAAAAAATACAAAACATTCTGTACTTTATTTCAGTTATCAAGATCATGCATATTGGGAAGTTTGGAAGGAGGAACAAGTATACAAATGTGTCATAATAAATTATATGAGTTTGGAAAGGGACAAGTACAACCTAATAAATACTAATTACTAATGATTTTTTTAGGGGAGGGTGAATATCCTATTTTTCTATGCTAAGTCTTTCCTGATATCATTATTTGAACAATAAAATTTGACAACATTCTTTTAAAACAAATCATTTTTCACTTTATATACAATTATACACAGCTGAAGAAAACATTCAAAAATATAAAGGAGAAGATTTTGGAATCCCTAGTATGATGTTGATGAAACATTACTCATAACCAAATTGGTAATGTTTCATTGACTGCAATTGAGGATACCCTAATCTTAACACCATATGCCTTCAAGCTTTTGCAACTTCGAAATTTGCAAGAAAAAAGAAAAAATACTAACTGTATGATTACAAAATACGGTGTTTAATAGTAGGGGGAAAAATACAGTACCGTTCTCAATTTTATTGCAAAAAATAAAATTTCAGAGAATACTAAGGCTTTGCTGTCCAAGCTTTCTTTCTTATTGGAGGATATGTATTTATAAGTTCTTTGTATCTGATCCAGTAAAACTAAAACCAGAATGGATAGATCTGCTTCCATCAAGGTTAAAGTTGAAATAACGGTTGAATCTAATGTATAGTGGTTCTGAGAAATCATTATCAATCAACATATATCAGAAATGTTTTAAATGAGAAATAATCATTGTGTTTTATAATCTCTAAGATGTCTAACTCTCCACAGATATAGGATGTACAATCTATGATCATTGTCCAAAATTTATCTACAGGGAAATCGAGGGGGTGGTCACTAACTGCCCACACTCATAAGCAATATTAAGATAGAGTGGGGAAATAAAGGAAAAATAAATGTTTGAGCCATAAAATACACTTGTGATATGCCTATCAAATATTACTTTTCTTTCCGGATACAAATTCCCAAACACACCCTTTAAGATAGAGTGGGGAAAGTTCCACCTACTATCACATAGCTAGAAGGAGACTATGTTCTCCTAATAATGTCTAGTAAAAATCTTACAAGACCTCATAAGGTCACAAGTTAGCTCCTAATTGGTCTAAGTATAAGACATCTTTTGGGGTCTTTTAGAATTAGAATCATTTCTATTAATGGAGAGATAAATATTTCAAAAAACAAAGAAAAATATAATTTTCAATGACACATTTATCTCTTTAATTACAATAAAATTATATTTTTGTCATTAAAAATAAACATTAAAACATGCATTCACTTCTCCATTAATGAAAAAGATCTTTGTTTTATTTGAGTCTTTACCAGCAACTCTATGGTTTAGGATTTAGGAATCCATAGGTGGAACTATACCTTAATTAATTTGGGGTTAGGGTACTTCTTGCATCCCCTTAATAAATTAAAATTTAAAAATCTGCATTAATGCCCACAATTATTGCCTCAAATATAAGAAAACAAGGGATCGATATGCAAAACTAGACTAGAAGTTAGAACTAAATCAACTAATATAAGGACACATAAAAAGGATAAAGGGAAGTCGCGACTAGTCTCCTCACACTTATATTTCATTTACAAACAAAAAGGATAAGCTTTTGCAGTTATAGTATAACTTATTAAAAGGTGTTAGGCTCAACAATTGTATAAAGCTATGAACAACATTGGTTGATACTATGTAATGCATAATGATAGCAGATAGCACTAAAAGATACTATGCAATAATGCTACAATTGCTTCTCCTGAAGTCTGTTCTTTATAATTTCTATGTAACTTTTCATGGATTAAAGGGAATCAATTAAGCACCCAAGACCAAAACAAAATAAGCTAACTTTTCAAGTCTAAAAACTTAATTAACATTAATGTTTGACAATTCAGACTACTTGCTTGTCTTGTAAGCTCTGTGAAACCCTTTATTACTCTACGCAACAAAAAAATTAAACATGCCCTAATAAACAAATATTGTTTTTACCTTTTTATGCTAATAGTTAAAACGTAATCCAACAACTTCCCATTTTGGCACTAGAATATCATATTGGGACCTAATTAACACCCTGAACTTATGCAAGGCTTCATTTTAAATACATTATTTTATAACCAAGAATTCATTTCTGTATTAAACAGTGCATGTGACAAAATCTGGATTCCTTCAAAGATATCTATTTATATATTAAAGTATTGTACATACTTATGGGATCATGTGAACTTGGCTTAAAAAAATACTTAGCAGATGCTAAAATTTTGGCATTTTGAAGACAAATTCAGAAGCCAACTATGACATTAAGCAAAGTTTCTTGTCAGTGGACATGATTAACAAATGAAGGAATCAGAAAACATCGTTTAGTAACCACGTGCTTGGCGGTTCTCAATTGGACCTGTATTATTAGGGTTTGTGAAAGAGTTCCAGAATGGGATTGTTCCCATCATGTTTGGGATTATATTCCCATGATGAGTGTCCGAGAACATGTGACTCTTATCAAATGTCAACATACTATAGTTTTAATAATTGATTTATTCTTTATATATCTATAAATAATTTACATTTTTTAATAGATTAAGAGTATTATTTAGTCGACAATTAAACATTAATCCTAATTAAAAACATAGAGTAACTTAAGTGAGTTGCCCATTACAAAAAATATTATCCTTAAAATAAATCTCTAACATCATAATCAAGAAGATCAACAATTTATATTTGTTGCTCTTGCTATATATAATTTAAGTTCACCTTTTAGTTGGTTAAGGCAGGTATACTATGTTTTGAAGGAAAATATATGGGATAAATTATCCATACTTGGTGTAGACTTAATTTTAAAAGTTAGTAATAATGTAGTTATTTTGGCATACATGTGCTGCAACTATACATAAAATATATAGTACCTTCCATATTGAACTTTTTTTAAACAAAGAAACCCTGATATTCTGTGTAGTACAATAACTTTGTTTTTTTTTTAAATGGAAAACAGTTGGAACTTTGAACAATACGTATAAAATGTCATGCATATGTTAGGCAAGTTTGGAAGACATTGGATTCTTTTTGGTTCACTAAAGATGGTAGCAAGATTTTAAGGGCATGCAATTTATGTGGATTCTATCACCTATTCATTGATACTAGGAATGGCAACGGGGCAGGTCGGGGTCGGTTTTGCACATATTCAAACCCGAACTCGAAATTCAAAACCTGAACCCAAATTCAATGGGGTTTAAAATAAAGATATCATCCCCGAACCCCCAAAAGTTACAAATGTATTAAGGAAAGTATGATATCATTTTCGTTTCATTTTTCTCTAGTATTTCTATTTTCTCTTGTATTATTTAATTTCTTTTATGTTTGAAGATTCAATAGTATGTAAAATAAAATTAGAAATTAAAAACAATAGACACATCATAGAAATTTTAATTTTAAATTAAATTATACTACTTCAGGGTGGGTTAGGGTGTTTGCTCTACCAAACCCGAACCTAAAAATTAAACCTGAGTAAAACCTGAACCCAATCTATAACATTGGGTTTCCCCCATTAAATTCGGGTTCGTTTCACGTGGGTTCCCACGGGTTCAGTTTTCATTTTCAAATACCATCCTATTTGCATATTATTTTATTTATTCATAATTTCGTATTCTGTAGTTTCTCCTACCTAGTTTTCACTCTCAAAAACTCAAAAATATGATTTTTTTTAATATGACCATAAAATTTGCTATATTTATTGTTTATAACATTCTCTTTATATTTTAGTAGTAGTCCTTATTTTTAATCTTTCTTTGATAGAGAAGGGGGTAAAGATCAAACACCAAAAAAACTTAGTAAGGAAGGATTCTAGTTCTAATTGCATCCGACAACATGCGAAGTAAAAGACAAGGTGGCATAAAACTTTTTTTTAATGGATGTGGGTCAAAAATCACACCAATTTTCTTAATAAGAAGAAATAAAATTCAATACAAATTGAAAGAGAAAAACTGAACTGTAGAAGTAAAATAGTAGATGGGTAAGTGGAGATGATGACCTCGTCTAGCAAGAAGATAAGCACAAGTCTTTCTCTAAAGACATGGTTGAATGTGATGTTATTTGTCTCAAAAAATTTAATTTTTTTGAAATTTTAGTCTTTTTTAGTGAAGTGGTAGAGACATACTACAATCTCATTATGACAACCCTCAAGAAAGAACTAACGAAAGCAAACTAATTCTACTCAAAAGAGAGATAGCTATGTTGCCACCAAAAGTCTTATGATCCAGGAGATTAATAGCTTTTGAAGTAGTGCAGATACAATTATGAATATATCTGTCTTTGATGAAGCCTCTTTGCTGAGGAGAAACAATTCTAAAGGCTATTAGAGCAAGCCTATTAGCTAAGACCTTTGTAATTATTTTGAATTGGAATTTTGCAAGACCAATCTGGAATCCTCAATTATATCTGCATTTGTTGATTTAGGAATAAGCACCACAATGTTTGAGTTTAAATTTGGCATCAGCCACCCTTGAGAGAAAAATTGGTTGACATAATTACACATATCTTGTCCCACAATGTCCCATAAGTTTTGGTAAAAACAACCACCATAACCATCTGGACCAGGAGCACCATCTTCATTCATAGAGAAAATTGCAGCTTTTATTTCAGTCTTATCAAGGACATTAGTTAACAAGATATTCTCCTCCTCATTCACAAGATTAGGAATGACCTATTGAATCGGGATATTGGGAGTAGAGTTGTTAGATGAAGCAAACAAATCCTTGAAATAGTTGAGGGCATGATTAGCAATATCATCTTGGCTTGTAAGGATGACCTCCCCATCTTTGATTAGAGACATTGATTTAGTTGCTTGCCTTATCTTAGTTACCTTATGGAAGAAGCTAATGTTTCTATCACCATTTATCTGCCAATTGAGCCTGGATTTTTCCTTCCAAAAATCCTCTTCCATAACTAGAGCTTGTAACAAATTACTTTGAGCAAATACTTCTTTATCCAGCAACTCATGTTTAGGACCAAAGTCATTGATACTAGCCTGAATAGTATCCAAATCACTGATAGCAGATTTAACTCTCTGGTGGATGTTACTGAACACATTTACATTCCAAGCTCTTAAGATTGGCTTGAGCCTTTTGAGTTTCTGAGATAAAATGAACATTGGACAGCCGTAAATCTCAACTCTCCAAGATTCAGCTATAACCCTTCTGCAATCAACATGATTCAGCCACATTTTATGAAATCTGAAGGGACATATTTTAGTTGCCACAGAGAAGGAGGATCATAGAAGAATTGGATGATGATCAGAAGCAATTCTGCGCAAAGAGCAACAAGATACATGATGGTAAGCAGATAACCAGACATCATTGCACATGCTTCTGTCCAATCTTTTTCAGTAAGAGCAGCCCCCCTTCTTTTGTTAGACCAAGTGAATCCAGCCCCCTAGCCATTAAATGAATTAAGTTTGCATTGTCAGAGAAAGAATTGAAGTCCTTAATAGGAATTATGTTTAGGAGCCTAACCCCCTATATTCATTAGCACCCCTTACTACATTAAAGTCACCAATGCAACACCAAGGGCCATCATTATCCCTCATAAGGTTAGAAATCTCAGCCCAAAGCACTCTTCTATTTAAGTAGAGAGTGTGAGCATACACAACACAACAAAAAAATGTTTGATTATTGATGCTTATTGAAATTGAAATTTGCTGATTTGATGAGGTTATTATAGTAGGATTAAGACTTTTGTCACATAAACCCCAAAGGTTAGGCTGCAAAGAATCTCTGTTGTTAAGCACAAACAAGTTGAGATACAACTCAGACCATAAAGTAGAGTTTACTCCCTCAACATCAATTTTAGGCTCAGAAATGAACACTAAATCAGGCTTATTAGCAATACACATAGATTTTAAAATAAGCCTAGTTTTAATGCTTCCAAACTCTGTACAATTCCAGTATAGAACTTTCATTGAGCATTATTAAAATATCCACCCATTCGGGTAAAATGCACCCTATCATAGGTACCCTTTTTTCAGTTTTTTCTTTTGTGACTTTGTGAGCATAGGAGTGTAAGCATCTTTTTCCTCAATTTCATCTTCTGGTTCACCCTCTGCCCATAATCTACCAACAATTTGCATATCCCTTACCATAGTTTGGTTTTCAAATTCTGCAACAGATTGGATTATGTTATCTCTATTAATGTTTTCCAAGCTATTACCCTGTGTTTCAACTAGAGTATCCTCCACCTCAGCCTCAGGTAGTTCCTCCTGCTCAGTATCTACCAACTGTGAGCATGGAGATGGAGTGGGCATTACTCTTTCTATATGATCTATCTTAGTGCTATCCATTTTGTCAATTTCGAGCGCTATGACCAAGTCATTTTCCTTCTCAGAGACCTTGTCCACTGGTTGAGTCTTCTTTGGCAAGGCATTAGGAGTTTCCCCTGTCACAACCTTTTTTGATGTTCTTCTACAATTAGAGAGCAAGTGTCCAATGGATTGGCATCCATTACAAAAATCAGGAAGATTTTCATACTCAATTGAGACAAAGAAAGAAAATCCCTCTCTTTCCACTAGAATCTGATCTGGCAGCTTAAACCTGAGGTTAATGTCCACTAATACTTTTGCAAAGTGATCAAATATTCTGTTGTTTGTAGCCTCATCAAGAGAGATTGGTATGCCTATGCCTCCTGCAATGGAGAAAATAATTCTAGGACTCCAATATTCTTGTGGTAGAGCCATTATCTTTACCCAACACTGTGAATGAGATAGTTTTTGCATGGTATGATTAAAATATGTGAATGACACTATGAATGAGACATATAGTTTGGCCTTTAGATCTACAAATTTGATAGGAGTATCTCCTTTTGAAAAAAATGATCCTGCCATAAAGATGGTTCTTACATCTTTGAAGCCCTTCTTGGTAATCTTCCTCAAAGATTTTAATGGCTATTCCATCACCTTTAATGCAAGGTTGGGGAAGTTGTGAGACTGCAATATCACAAGAGTTTTTTATTGCTTGGGCAAACGATTTTTTTTAAGAAACCGTTGTGTTAGTCTGACCTGCTGGTATGGAGGCATTTTCGTTGAGGAAACTCCATGGAGTGAAAGACGTAGAGTTAGAGTTCATTGTTATGACTTAAGAGAGCCCTGGGAGGTTAGATCCAAGAAAGTTTAGAATTTTTTGCTCCGAGGATGTAGGAGATTCAGATCCACGAGTGTTAAAGATTCCAACCCGCAGAAGTTAGAGATTCTATAAGAGATGTGAAACTCCTTTGAATTTAGAGTAAATTACACTGACACCCCCTGAGTTTTAGTGAAATTACACAAACCACCCCTCACTTTTCTAAACTTACACAAACCTCCCCTAGTTTTATACTTTCATTACACTGACCACCCCTGTATAATAAATAAGTGTAATTTTTTAAGCAAAAAATGTGATAAATGCAATTAAGTTAAACAAAACATGATATATTGTGTAGACAAGTCTAAATAATATACAAATCAATGTATCTTTATTATTTTTGGTTCGTTACACTACATTATAAGAGTGATTTAAACAATATTTCTTTATAATTGTTGATGCATTTTGTAACAAAAAAATAATAAAGATACATTGATTTGTATATTATTTAGACTTGTCTACACAATATATCATGTTTTGTTTAACTTAATTGCATTTATCACATTTTTTGTTTAAAAGATTACACTTATTTCTTATACAAGGTAATCATTTGACAATAAATCCATATGTTTCTTAGTTTCCAAGGAACATTTGAGTTGCCTTTGAAAATCTGAATGACAATAGCAGAGTCACATTCCAACCACACTGAATTCCAACCATTCATATAAGCAAACTCTATTGACATCAATGTTGTGTTAAACTCAATATAAATGGAATCCTGAATGTCAAAGTAACTAGCAAAGCAAGCTAAGAAGTTTTCATTGTGATCTCTGAATATAGCACCACCACCGCATGCCCAGGAGAGCCTTGAACAAATCACCTCAATGATTTTAGGAGAGTTGTTCTATTAATTGCTTGGAAGATTGTGAGTTTCTTGTTTTCAAATCTGCAAGAGTTTCTACAAAATTAGATGTAGCTTACATTGTGAATTATGCCTGCTGCTATATGGTCCTTTACTTGGGGAATCCAATGCCCTTTACAAGCCTTTAGAATGATGAGGATTGAAGACTTATCCAAGAGAATAGAAAAAAACAAACTAAGCCAATTCCATAGACCATTAGGAAAAGGTGCAAGAAGAAATAGATGGGCAGAAGTCTCAGAAGATTTTGTGCAGAAACTGCAAATTGAAACCATTTTTCAACCCCTCATTTGAAGATTATCATCTATTGGCATCCTATCGTGTGCTAGCCTCCAAGTTCTAAAGGATTTTGAAGAGGGAATTGAAGCAGATCAAATACTATTGCACCAGATCATGTTATTTATTGTCGGGTTAATAAAGTTGAAGGCCTCTTTTAATGAAAGCATACCATCAATTGAGTATTGCCAACAAGCTTTGTCTGACTGTTGAGAAGGGCTTAGTTTGGAGATTTTTTGATAAAGCATAGGAAACTTGTCAAACAAGAGTTTAGGAATAATCCACTTATCATCATTGATGAAATCAGCAACAAAAGCCATAAGGCTAGAATGAAACTCAGTTGGAATGCTGAGATACTCGACCAAAGGTTCTCCAAGCCAGTTATCAGTCCAAAAATTTATTCTTTGCCCATTGCCTAAACTCCATATAGAATTAGAAGTATTAGTGAGCCAATTGATGCGATTTTCAGGCCAGATAGAAGATCTATAGTATCTATTTGTAGGAGAGATTGCATTACCAAATCTACTCTTGAAGAAAACTGCCCAATCTTACTCAGAACTCCACATCTCCCAAGCAAGTTTTATCATAGCAGCTTGATTTAGCTTCTTAATTGATATGATGCCCAAGCCACCAATGTTGAGAGGAGTGCACAACTTAGACCATGCTACTGTGACCAACTTCCTCTTACTTGCGTCACCAGACTAGATAAAATTTCTAAAATAAGAGTCCAGATTTTTGAGCAAACTGGCAGACCACACATATATTTGGAAGCTATATATCATCATACTCTGGATCACAAATTTAACCAACTCAACCCTGCCCATAATTGGAAGAGAATGCCCTTTCCAAGTAGCAAGTTTGCTAATAATTTTGTCAATAATAGGCTGGAGATGTATTCTTTTAGGCGTACCCTTGAATAAAGGGACTCCCAAGTATTGGAAAGGCAATTGCCCAACATTCAAACCCAGATAAGAAGTTAATCTTTCAATCTTCGTAGATGTTGTTGTTGTGTAGAACTTGCATTTTGTATGGTTGATGTGCTGCCCTGAAGCTTTAGCATAATCCAAAATCAATTGATTGAGGGCAAGCAACTGTCTTTTAATACCTTTGCAAAATATTAGAATGTGATTAGCATATAAAACATGACTAGTAGTGATCAGATTCATAGGGCCAGAGATAGTGATGATTAAGTTTTCAGAGACAAGTTTGGTCATTCCTCTACTAACCACATCCTCTACTAGATAGAAAATGAGGGGTGGTATAGGGTCCCCTTGCCTTACACCTCTTAAGCAATTGAAAAAACTAACATTTATGCCATTCACATTTATTGAGAGTTTAGCAAATTTCAGAATTGTGCTAATCCAATTGGTAAACTTAGCATTAAAACCAAAAGCTTTAAGAGTATCAAGCAGGAAATTTCAATCCATTGTGTCAAATGCTTTTTTGATATCTAGCTTAATAGCTATGTTGCCCCCAAAAGTCTTATGATCTAGGAGATTAATAGCTTCTGAAGTAGTGCAAATATAATCATGAATGTATTTGTCTTTGATGAAGCCTCTTTGCCGAGGAGAAACAATTCTAGAGGCTATTAGAGCAAACCTATCAGCTAAGACCTTTGTAATTATTTTGAATTGGAATTTTGCAAGACCAATCTGGAATCCTCAATTATATCTGCATTTGTTGATTTAGGAATAAGCACCACAATGTTTGAGTTTAAATTTGGCATCAGCCACCCTTGAGAGAAAAATTGGTTGACATAATTACACATATCTTGTCCCACAATGTCCCATAAGTTTTGGTAAAAACAACCACCATAACCATCTGGACCAGGAGCACCATCTTCATTCATAGAGAAAATTGCAGCTTTTATTTCAGTCTTATCAAGGACATTAGTTAACAAGATATTCTCCTCCTCATTCACAAGATTAGGAATGACCTATTGAATCGGGATATTGGGAGTAGAGTTGTTAGATGAAGCAAACAAATCCTTGAAATAGTTGAGGGCATGATTAGCAATATCATCTTGGCTTGTAAGGATGACCTCCCCATCTTTGATTAGAGACATTGATTTAGTTGCTTGCCTTATCTTAGTTACCTTATGGAAGAAGCTAATGTTTCTATCACCATTTATCTGCCAATTGAGCCTGGATTTTTCCTTCCAAAAATCCTCTTCCATAACTAGAGCTTGTAACAAATTACTTTGAGCAAATACTTCTTTATCCAGCAACTCATGTTTAGGACCAAAGTCATTGATACTAGCCTGAATAGTATCCAAATCACTGATAGCAGATTTAACTCTCTGGTGGATGTTACTGAACACATTTACATTCCAAGCTCTTAAGATTGGCTTGAGCCTTTTGAGTTTCTGAGATAAAATGAACATTGGACAGCCGTAAATCTCAACTCTCCAAGATTCAGCTATAACCCTTCTGCAATCAACATGATTCAGCCACATTTTATGAAATCTGAAGGGACATATTTTAGTTGCCACAGAGAAGGAGGATCATAGAAGAATTGGATGATGATCAGAAGCAATTCTGCGCAAAGAGCAACAAGATACATGATGGTAAGCAGATAACCAGACATCATTGCACATGCTTCTGTCCAATCTTTTTCAGTAAGAGCAGCCCCCCTTCTTTTGTTAGACCAAGTGAATCCAGCCCCCTAGCCATTAAATGAATTAAGTTTGCATTGTCAGAGAAAGAATTGAAGTCCTTAATAGGAATTATGTTTAGGAGCCTAACCCCCTATATTCATTAGCACCCCTTACTACATTAAAGTCACCAATGCAACACCAAGGGCCATCATTATCCCTCATAAGGTTAGAAATCTCAGCCCAAAGCACTCTTCTATTTAAGTAGAGAGTGTGAGCATACACAACACAACAAAAAAATGTTTGATTATTGATGCTTATTGAAATTGAAATTTGCTGATTTGATGAGGTTATTATAGTAGGATTAAGACTTTTGTCACATAAACCCCAAAGGTTAGGCTGCAAAGAATCTCTGTTGTTAAGCACAAACAAGTTGAGATACAACTCAGACCATAAAGTAGAGTTTACTCCCTCAACATCAATTTTAGGCTCAGAAATGAACACTAAATCAGGCTTATTAGCAATACACATAGATTTTAAAATAAGCCTAGTTTTAATGCTTCCAAACTCTGTACAATTCCAGTATAGAACTTTCATTGAGCATTATTAAAATATCCACCCATTCGGGTAAAATGCACCCTATCATAGGTACCCTTTTTTCAGTTTTTTCTTTTGTGACTTTGTGAGCATAGGAGTGTAAGCATCTTTTTCCTCAATTTCATCTTCTGGTTCACCCTCTGCCCATAATCTACCAACAATTTGCATATCCCTTACCATAGTTTGGTTTTCAAATTCTGCAACAGATTGGATTATGTTATCTCTATTAATGTTTTCCAAGCTATTACCCTGTGTTTCAACTAGAGTATCCTCCACCTCAGCCTCAGGTAGTTCCTCCTGCTCAGTATCTACCAACTGTGAGCATGGAGATGGAGTGGGCATTACTCTTTCTATATGATCTATCTTAGTGCTATCCATTTTGTCAATTTCGAGCGCTATGACCAAGTCATTTTCCTTCTCAGAGACCTTGTCCACTGGTTGAGTCTTCTTTGGCAAGGCATTAGGAGTTTCCCCTGTCACAACCTTTTTTGATGTTCTTCTACAATTAGAGAGCAAGTGTCCAATGGATTGGCATCCATTACAAAAATCAGGAAGATTTTCATACTCAATTGAGACAAAGAAAGAAAATCCCTCTCTTTCCACTAGAATCTGATCTGGCAGCTTAAACCTGAGGTTAATGTCCACTAATACTTTTGCAAAGTGATCAAATATTCTGTTGTTTGTAGCCTCATCAAGAGAGATTGGTATGCCTATGCCTCCTGCAATGGAGAAAATAATTCTAGGACTCCAATATTCTTGTGGTAGAGCCATTATCTTTACCCAACACTGTGAATGAGATAGTTTTTGCATGGTATGATTAAAATATGTGAATGACACTATGAATGAGACATATAGTTTGGCCTTTAGATCTACAAATTTGATAGGAGTATCTCCTTTTGAAAAAAATGATCCTGCCATAAAGATGGTTCTTACATCTTTGAAGCCCTTCTTGGTAATCTTCCTCAAAGATTTTAATGGCTATTCCATCACCTTTAATGCAAGGTTGGGGAAGTTGTGAGACTGCAATATCACAAGAGTTTTTTATTGCTTGGGCAAACGATTTTTTTTAAGAAACCGTTGTGTTAGTCTGACCTGCTGGTATGGAGGCATTTTCGTTGAGGAAACTCCATGGAGTGAAAGACGTAGAGTTAGAGTTCATTGTTATGACTTAAGAGAGCCCTGGGAGGTTAGATCCAAGAAAGTTTAGAATTTTTTGCTCCGAGGATGTAGGAGATTCAGATCCACGAGTGTTAAAGATTCCAACCCGCAGAAGTTAGAGATTCTATAAGAGATGTGAAACTCCTTTGAATTTAGAGTAAATTACACTGACACCCCCTGAGTTTTAGTGAAATTACACAAACCACCCCTCACTTTTCTACACTACACAAACCTCCCCTAGTTTTGTACTTTCATTACACTGACCACCCCTGTATAATAAATAAGTGTAATTTTTTAAGCAAAAAATGTGATAAATGCAATTAAGTTAAACAAAACATGATATATTGTGTAGACAAGTCTAAATAATATACAAATCAATGTATCTTTATTATTTTTGGTTCGTTACACTACATTATAAGAGTGATTTAAACAAAATTTCTTTAGAATTGTTGATGCATTTTGTAACAAAAAAATAATAAAAATACATTGATTTGTATATTATTTAGACTTGCCTACACAATATATAATGTTTTGTTTAACTTAATTGCATTTATCACATTTTTTGTTTAAAAGATTACACTTATTTCTTACACAGGGGTGGTCAGTGTAATGAAAGTACAAAATTATGGGAGGTTTGTGTAAGTTTAAAAAAGTGAGGGATGGTTTGTGTAATTTCACTAAAACTTAAGGGTGTCAGTGTAATTTACTCTTGAATTTATCATTTGTAGTCCATGTTATTGTTATTATAAATATCCATGTAAACTATTTCTTTAAAATATCTCTAATTTTTATTTTATTATATATGGGAAACACTGTTTTGGATTGCAATAAACTAATATATGTCAATCTTTTGAATAGGGGAACTTGGATGTCCATCCACATACCTAAAATAAATCATCAGACATGAGGAGCATAAGTAGTCAAATACATTATAACTCAGAAGTCATTTTTTTGTGACAATGTTATGAAACCTAAGCTGGTCATTAAATCTGAACATATCTCGTAGGTTTAATGAGTTTAAATGATTAAAGCATCTTGTCAGACTATGTAATTTCGCTTATAATTAATAATTATTTATAATTATATATAAATGCAAAATTTTATATAATTATATTGAAGTAATATTTTTTTTATCTTTTTTCTGAATTAGAGTAAAACAAAATAGTAGAGTAGTGTTCTATTTTTTATTTTAAGTGAATCAACCAGTTAACTTTATGGTTATTCTAGTTTAAAGCGATCAAATCAGAAATTTCTCGGTTTAAAGTAATTCAACTTTTCATTCGATTAAGACTACAAACTATAATCGTTTTCAATTCTAGTTGGGAGTCGGATCAGTTGGACCGCCCAATTTGGTCCTCACAACATTGATTTATAGCATAACAAGAAGAGGTTGTAAAATAAGCTTCCAAGGCAAATGGATCTGAAAACATGTAGGGACTAGGGATTGAGAATACCTGAATTTGATTGTCATTTTTAGTTGGGATTGATAAAGTCCAAATTCCATCAAATCATGGACCAGCCTAAACAAATAAACGGGTTTGATAAACCCATTAGTTACTGGATTAAAGTCAAGGAATTAGAAGGTCAAATCAAAACCTAAGTGGGAGAATTGAATATTTTGGATCTTGTTCTATTGTCTAGTTGAGACCAAGTTAACCATATGTACAAAACTAAATGTTATGCTCAATTATAACATTAATGTTAAATGTACAAAGAATTATCAATATTTTCAATAAGTTTTTTATAACAAAATATTTCAATATAAAATATAAATAAATATTTTTGGTCTAAAACCCTGAGGAACCAAAGATTATTTGGTATCCAACTAATTCAATCAAGTTTAGAAATATCACAATAATTATTTTTTCCATCAATATGACTTGAATTTAAGGATGGGGGAATGGAGCCTTCTTGACATAAGTTGGTATGTTGGGAGTAAGAAGTCTTATAGTTAACTTGGTCCAATTTACATTGTGCATCAGCACTATAGTTTTTATTTCATAAGACTATACTATAATATGTGTTTGGAATGTTGGGCTTCTATGTTGTAAGTTCTAACCCCTTAAAACCATTAGGCCTCTTATATCAATCAACATGGAGTTAATCACCAGCTACGTAGCTAGATCATGACCACTCAGATAGTGGTCCCCACTGCATCTTTCAGCCAATCCATAAAAGTAATAAAATCAAAAAACAATTAATAAAAAAAACCTCTATTTTCTGCCACCCAAAATTCCCACTTTCCATTTTCTAACGGATAATAATAACATAGTTTTCAACACACATGGCTTCTAGTTCTACACCCCTCCTCTCACCACCCACCGCCACCGCCGCCGTCAGCTACAACCACCACACCCTACACTCCTCCAAACCCCTCTCCCTTTTCTTCAAGTCCCCTCCCCATCATCGAACCACAAGGCTCCACGTATCCTCTCCCACCAACAAGCCAACCACCACCACCACCACCTCCACAGTCACCACCCAAAAACCCACCGGAGAAACCGTGTTCTTTGACGGAGGGGCCCATTACGGGGACCTCCTGGCCAATGTTGTACTTGGTTTCACCCTCTTCTGGCTTCCCTTGACCTTAGCCGCAGTTTCCAGAGGCTTCTTCCTCAGGTACAGGTTCACCAACCTAAGGGTCACCGTTATATCTGGGTTCACGGGTCAAGACCGAAGTGACTTCTCCTACAACGTTATCAAGGATGTTCAGGTTCATAAATATCAAACTATTCACTTCCTTTGTGTTGGGACTATAAATATTTAGTGTAAATGGGAGTATATGTTTTTGATAGTTTAATTTTTGTACAAAAATATTTGCACTCTTGATCAATCATATGACGTGACTATTAAGGCAGTGATAAGGTATTATAAAAATGAAATATTTTTAAGTGCCTTGATATTGATAGTGAAAGAACATTATAATGGAGTTGATAATCTATTTTAGAACACTAGTGTTTCAAATTGCAGACCATATCATATAATATGGTCACAATATTGTAGTTATGGTGAAGGCTGCAACTATATTACACTGCAATTGCAATGCGATATCGAATCACAATGATATAACTATAATGGGCCACAATGTACCGCATTTGGGCTGCAATGCAACCACATCGGATCACATCGATATGAAAAATATTTTTTGCTTACAAAATAATTCACACCACAATGGTCACAATCTGCATCACAATCACAATAACCACAACCCCGGAATTGCAGTATTATGACACAACTGATAAAATATAAACTAAGCTTTATAAGCTAGGAGCTGATAATCTATGTTTGGAACAATTAGCTGATAAGCTAGTTGCCTAGCTGAAAACATATAAAATAGTTGAAAGCTTATAAACTTTTAAGAACTGAAAGCTTGTAAACTTTTAGTTGGTTAAAGTTGAAAGTCGATAGTTAATTGATTAAATGAAAACTAAGATTAGATAATGAATTCCCTAATTAGTGTAAAATGACACCAGCCCTTATCTTAAAATAATCTCATAAGCTACTTTAAGTACTAAAGAACACATTGCTTATCTTTTGTACAATAAGTTAGTTGATTGAATTATATGCTACATAATAGTGTTCCTAACACATTCATAGTGATAGTGCATCTCAATTAAGTCTTATAGAAACATTTTGGCTTTGATGAGTTCAAAATGTAAATGTGTTGACACAGGTGGTGCCACGGTTTATTGGTGAGTGGGGTGATATAATCATCACACTGAAGGATGGGACCAAGGTAGATCTCAGGAGTGTGCCTAAATTCAGAGAGATTGCTAAGTATTGCCTTGATATGGCTCAGAAGTCTGTTGTTTTGAAAGAAACTGAACCTAAAGGGTTTTGAGAATTTTTTCTGCAATTTACTCATCAACCATCTTATTTTTTCCTACAATGGTATGTAAGTATGTAAATTTTCCTTTTTGTGTAGTGGGGTTTTGTATGTTATTAATATTATACAGTGTCAAATATAAATATATATTTTTTGGATTTGGTTAATAATGTTACACAATGTTGTCTAACTCTTTTTTATGCCAATGATAATTGAGTTTCATCTGGTTGTGAAGTCTAGAGTCAAGTGCAATTTGCTAGTGATATTATTTCACTGTTCATGTGATGAAGGTGGTAATTCATTTGTCGAACTCAATTCAGGGTAAATTTTGATTATATAATCGGGTTAACATTTTGTGCCTTGCGATAATGAAAACTTGTGGAGCAAAAAACATTGAGATAATGGCTATCTCTGTTACTATATCTACTATTTGGGATGGGTATAATGGTGATCAATACTGAATTTTGTTCAGTCTAAATTTTCAACATGTCTGTCATGATTGACTCAGTACAATTATCCAAATATATGCTGTTTGGAAGGAACTGGAGTTTACTTAAGAATGTTCTTTCAGGTAATGAAAATTTGTTTGGCCTGCCATGAAATATGTCCTTTACCCCAACCACCATACTTTTATTCACTAGGTGATATTGGCTACATAAATCGAACTATGACATAATGTTCTATCAGAAATCAATGTTATTGATAAAACATTGAACTAAGTCTTTTTTCATCTCGTATGGTTTTTCTTGGTTTCCCTCTTCCTCTGGTAGAATTCATGAGTATATCTTGTCCATGTAGCAGAGATGAAAATGTTGCATTCGATGAGTGAGAACACTAGACACAATATGATTAGAAATGAGTGTATCCATGTAGCAGAGATGGGAATGCGCCTTAGATAGTTTGGACATGTATGGAGGAGACACTAGAAGCCCCCATAAGGAGGGTAGATCAATGGAAGCTAGTTCAATTCCTGGAGGAATAAGGAGACTAAGAAAAACTATAGGAAAAATGATAAAGAAAGACTTAGAGCTCAATCATTTATCAATTAACATGATTTATGATTAAGCACTATGACGTCGACCAATCCATGTAGTCGACCTCATCTAGTGAGATGAAAGTTTGGTTATTGTTATTGTATATAACTTAACTAGTATGTAATTTAATTAGTGAATCACAGATTAATCCATTGTATCACTAGATCCTGAACCGGTATGATAACTGGTGCAACATTAATATTATTCTTTCTTCTTTAAATCAATTTTCTTATTTGTTGATCAATATGAGCAGAGCAGAACTCTATAACAATCTTGTAGGAAATGACTATATTTTATTGAAATATAGGTGAATGGGTGATCTATCATATGCAATTAATGTCACCACAAAAGTCCCTTTGCCTTGATAAATGATATAAAGGAATTGTTAATATATTTGAGAGTGCATTTGGTATTGTAGCTAGTAGTCCTAGATTATTTCCTTAGCCCCCATCTATTAGAATGATCATCCCATTATTCCCATGGAATTCTGTAATTGGCTTAACCTTGGTAAAATTTGGTATCTACTTTGATGTTAGACTCTATACGATATCAATTAGTGGTTATTTGTTACAGGTCAGGGCTAGCTGATCAAGTTCAAAAGTTTGAGCACAAGTTATGTGCACCCTTAGCCATCATATATATTTTTGGAAAAGAAAAGAGCATATTTTATCGTCAACCACATCTATGTTTTGTAAATTTTAACTTTTTAACTCTATTTATATTGTGGACAGATATCACCAGCATAGTCTCTTGCAGTTTGAGCAAAGTCCCTAGGTTCATAGTATTTTATATTATTTGTTGTAATTGCCACCAGCATTATTGATTGAAGTACAAATAGTTTTTATACTTTCAAAGTTTCTATAAAAGATAAACAATTAGTTCAAATGATATGTACTTTCCATGTGATTGTAGAATAGCTTCAGTAATTTTAACTACCATTTTGGCAGGGAAATTAACAGAAACATTATTTGAGTTATCATGAGTCTTGAGAGGGAATAAACTTGTTTGGAATGTGCATAAATCCCCATTTCCATTTGCTTTTCAAATATACAAGCGGTTGACTGTAAAGTAGAAACACTATAATCAAAAGTTCACAACACATTTAAGCTGTTTCTTGAACTTCTCTTACATCTCTCAAATGTTAACTCATTTTGCACATTTCAAAATCCTAGATTTATGGGGTGTACATTTGTTGTCTCACTTTTTGTACCACTTATTATACCTCCTGATACATAGAATGACACAAAATAGTGGAATAACAGATGTGCTTCCGTTTTGAGGATGAGAATGAGACCCTTGGTCCCTTATACTATCTTAGAGAGGCAATGGAGAAATAAATTGGATACGTAATGAATCCAATAAGAAAAAAACCCAAAGATTTTGTTTGAATGGGAATTAAATATGAGAGAAGGATGATCTGTAACCTTCTCATTTGTATAAAATTTTATCTATATGATACAATAACTCATCATAATTTATTTTTATGAATTATGATACATTAGCTCACGTTATTCCATTTATATTTTAAATATCAAGATATGAATAACCATAAATTAAAAAAAATACAACTGCAACTGCATTTCTTTTGGATCATATTTGATACTCTAACCAAATCAGGTCAAAAAAACTATGCAAGAAGTAATTATTGTCGGGAAATTAGGAATCAATTGCTTCAAAATGACAACTTATAGAAGCTACAAGTGAATAAAAAAAAAGAGAAGAGTAGAAGAATAATACCAAAAAATTTAACATGGAAAAATCTCCTCAATGTGAGAAGGAAATAACCACATGATCTAGTCCAGAAAATATATTCACTATAGAAAGTGAGATTACAATATTTGACTCTCTTTTACTAAAATGATAACATTCAATCTTACACAAAAAGGGTGGAAATATAAACTCTTTATAGTATCTCATTAAGAATATAAGCTCTCTCACTTTCTCTCTATGTTGTTCTTTCTCACTTGTTTGTGCTTTTCTTCCTCACAAGTCTCATTTATATAGTAAAGGGGAGGAAGGCTTTATCGTAAAGACAAAATGAATAATTAATTGTTGTCATACTTTTCAAGATATATTGAAAAATGTTACTCCAACTTTCTAAGTTTCAATTTATAATTCTCAAGAAATAGTTCCAAGACTTAAGATGAAGATCTCTTGTACCAATGATGACCCAAATGATGTACTAAGTCAATCAAATTGTGTTACTTAATTGGAATTTTTTAATAAAAAACATAAATTAATATTTTATATTGTTTTCGGAAATACTATTAGTTAGAGACATGAGAACATGGTCTTTTTGGGACAAAGGATCCTTGTCCCCAAGACTTTGAATTAACCATCGTTAAATGTACTCAATGGTTCATCTACCAATGTTCATTAGCCTTACTTCCGCATCAATTAGGAAGGATTCCCACCAATTGTCATGTTCATATCAAATGTTTTTTACCTCAAAATTGATCTAAACCAAACTACAATCACTTCTAATATTTACTATTATATGGAATTTTATATAAGATTCATTAAATTATATGGGATAGTTTTTATTTAGTGAATTTCATAAAATTAATTAGTGATAAAAAATATTAAAAATGAAAAGAATATATAGCTAAATTCTTGAAGGAAATAAAAAGTATAAGAGCAGTAGCTGGTGGTTTGTTTGTTGAATACCTTATTTTATGTAAGGTTTGGTATTTGAGTGGGCTGCCAATGTGTAATATTTAAAACCCCAATATTATGTATTTTTTTAATGCGTTTGTAATCTTGTATGTGTACTTACATAAGGTTACATGTGAATTATTTTTCAATAAAAGACAAATGTAACTTTACACAATTGCACATAATCAAAGTCACGTATGTGTTATGACTTTAAAATGTGTATCATGAGATTTATCTTAAGTCTTTCTTACTTTTGTTACTGAAATGGTGGATTCCAGCATTACTCAACTAAGGGAAAGGGAGTATAATGGAGCAAGAAAGTGACTCAGAGAGTAAGACGGGATGGGAGTCCACAAAACTTATATCACTCCCAAGACCAAAATTATGAGAGTAATCTATGCATTAATAATTGATAATGTAAAGATTTATACGTAATTAGTGTATCATCTATCATTTATTTGTATTACTTTTAATTAATAGTTAATAATAATAAAAAATGAATGATGAATAATGTATTGACAATGTAAAATTCTCTTAGATCTTGGTGTACACATATTTTTTTCTCAAATATTATTCTACCAAAATAAACTTTAACAATAATAAAGTATCAAAACATGATTTACTAGCTGTTGTAACATAGGAGATATCTTACATATATAAACTTGAGCAATCTGAGTAGAGACATTGAGTTGCAGTAAAAAGCTCTTTACAATACTGATATTATTTATTGCTATTAAGTTTGAGACTATTTTTACTTAGAACACTGATATTCTTTATTGCTACGAGTACCTGCCTTCTCTATATTTCAAAGCCTTAATTAACATTTTAAAGAGACCCTTCAACTATTAATTCAAAACCTGCTTATAATTTAAATTACTCGTATACCACAAGAGAAATAATTGTTTACACTTTACACGCATAGGGAACAAAATTTCAAGCTACCATTAAAAATAACAAAAGATTCAATATGTATACACTAATATTATAAGTATTTTTTATATTGTTAGTAAATCATTAATCATTCATATGTTAAAATTAATCATTAAATAAAAGTAACACAAATTAATAATGGATGATATACTGACAATGTAATAAACTTTATTAAATAAATATTTGTGCAGACTATTCAACTTACAGAACTGGAACAATGACTAAAAGAACTTAGTATCAGATCAGCATGGCATGACCAAGGCCCTCCTAGCTAGAAAATCAAAGTTAGACAAAATAATGAATAAAATATTTGAATTTGGAAAACACCCTAACCAGTAGCTAATTCCTCAAAACATTCATAGATATAATTAGGGGTGAGTATGAGCTGAATTAAGATGAATTAAGACTTGTCCATTTCTCGGCCTAAAAGATATATGTATATATGTTATTAGTTATGTATATAAGATGAATTAGAAAATCAATGATATTTTTGACTAAAAAGTGTCATTATTCTAACACATTTGAATAGAGACTCATGCAAACATGATAAATAAGTATGGGAGGGGTCGGACTGGTCTTGCTTCATCTCTACCCAACCCTAAATATTAACCTAACTAATTTTTTAACCCTAACCCAGCCCTGGATCCAATGAGACTTGACCCTATTTAGATCCGGTCATGATCAAGCCATATTGAGTAAGTGGATAGAGTCACGTCCTATTAACCTCTAAATATAATAATGGGTGAAAAATATTGATATGACTATGTTAGAACCGTTATTTCTAGTGGATTAAGTGATCTTATTCAATTTCATATCATGCCATATAGATTAAGTGATCTTAATCAATTTCGTATCATACCATATAGATTAATTGATCTTAATCAATTTCGTATCATCCATTAAATTTATATGTTTTGATTTAAATCCTATAAATTCAATAATTTTGATTTAGTCTTTAATTTTTAGAATAGTGGTAATAAAACTGTTTATTTCTTGGTTAATACGAACATTTCTATATTTTAAATAAAATAAAGAGATTTTAAAATGGAGAGAATATAATATGTGAAAAATATGAAAATATCTCTTTAAAATAATTATTACTAATCACTGGCTTATGTACTGCAACTTCGTGCAACATTCTGGGACCACTCTGCATTTTAGAACTCCTCTCAACATTTTGAATTATTGTTTTTGTCCTTTTCTACCACTCAGAAGTCAGAAACTTTGTGAAAACCGTAATGCTGTGACAGAATTCGCGAAACCCTTTGGGAAGATTTCCTCAGACATTGATTTGAGTGTAATGTGAGGAAGGGATATTTGTTTAAACTTTAAAAAATAAGTAATCTTACAATGAGGACAAATTAATGTACACCACTTATTTAAGTTAACTATTGTACTTTTAATATTTTTATAAACTATAAATTTCAAATTCATCCGTTTGATTAATGACTATATAACATTTAGATTATTTGTTTTAACTTAGAGAAAATTTAAACACAAATTTATTATTAAATAGCTTCAACTTTCGTATATTATAAATATATATTGTATTAATCTTGATTATGTAAATAGATTACATAACAATATTGGGTTTTTGTGTAATTTAATGTATGAGATGTATAGGATAGAACTTTCAATTTAAGTGTTAATTATCAATAAGATGTTGGTCTAGTAGTGTAAGACTTCGTTGGAATTCCAAAGTCAATGGTTCGATTTCTGAGAGCGATACTTATCAGCATCGACAACCACATACCTAAAAAATGATTAATTTCTTACCCAAAAAGGTAAAAAATACCATTAGTAATACAAAAAACATGTAAATGTTGATTTTGAAAACTTATTTTATATGTAAATTATTAACTAGGTAAGAGTTGATATAATTTAATTTAGTGTAAATATATTCCCCATTATTCAGAATATATAATAAATTATTAATTTAGTTTAAATGTACATAAATTATAAAACATTAGTTTAATAATGTAAGATTCTATTAAAAATATCTGAATAACTAAAATGTTAAGACTTAAGAGTTCCACCATTAATTTAGTACAAATGCACATATATTAAAACAGCAATGATTATTATTCAATTATTAATTTTCTCTAAATATACAGTTTTTGTTTTCTGTTGACACAGAATCGAGAGGGTCATTATGTTGTTTTTTCCTCGTACATCCATCTTATTCACATCAACGGCCACGATTCTTCCATGATCCGTACAAGATCGATTATTCATCTAATGAATAACATGTCCTATAAATAAGGCCAACACGTATCAACACACATAGTGACTGAACCCAATCTCAACTCAAAATTGAATACTTGGCTGTGAGGTTTCCTGCAATGGCTGTTGTTAGTGGCAAATGGGTCAAGGTTTTCTCCTTTTTCCTTCCCTTCATTTATGTTATGATCATATTCATTATTATTTATTCTTCTTCTATAGATTTGTAGAGTTATTCTTTTTTTTCTTCACTATTTTATTGAACCCCATCTCTTTCACAATCACTTTTTAATTGCATAGACAATAGGTATTTGATTAACATGAAATCATGTTTGAAGACGCCATAGTTTATGTTCCATTTTATGTAATTTCTTTTGTTTGGTGTGTTCAATTACAATCTTCTGAAAACAATGTTATTCAGAGCATAATAATGATTTCTTCAAGATCTGTGTAGCATAGGATTGCTGAAGAACATTGTTCTTCAAGGACGAGGGTGATGAAATAAAAAATTGGGGATTTGGAATTCCGTTGTGCCTTTTCTCTGTTGACAGGCCCCTGAGGATTCCGATAGGATAAAGATTTCACGTCCAAATCCAGTTTCCTAGGAAAACCCCTTCAATCATATATTGGGTTGCCAACTGATTTTGTTTCTAAGAAGACCCACATCCAATTATTTTTAATCATCCACATAAGCAGGTTCATTATTTTTTATAATTATGCATAACCCATAATATTTTTTGATATTTTGAGAAAAAATATTTGTATTGTATATTTATATTCACATTATTGATTTATATCATAAAAATTTGATAAGGTTTTACATTAGTTGTCAATAACTTAACATAAGTACATAACCTTCATATTTTATTTAGACTTAGGACTATAACATCAAATACATATAGGTAGATTTCCTTCGTGTTATTAGCATAATACTCTAAGCAACTAAGCTAGACTACATGAGATAAATGTTTAGTTGTTGTTCTATTGATGTTTATGTTTTGAATTATATACTCTAAACTATATCTTTATTTATTTATTTTTATGTAATTTCATGGTATCATGGTGACATATATTAGGTTGTGTTGAATTGATTATAGCAAGTAAAGGTGAGAGTACATCAGGCAGTTGGACTGTCTTAGCCTATATTCAATAGTGTTAAGTGTATTGGTCTTTGAACTTGTGAAGCCTGTTGGGCCCTGGGCTTATAACAGTATAGTATGCCAGGCCCGGGTCGTGAATTTGAACACAAGACAAAATTATTCATGTTAGACATAACTCGATGCAGCCTATTTATTCTCATCCCTTATTGTAATGTGGTATTTGGGTCCAAATTAATGAACTGGTTATACATATTAGATTGAGCTCAGGTCAAGCCAAACTTGTCTCAAGCTTTCCCATGAACATCCTTCATAGATAATTTTGGCGCAACAATTAGAAATATTATTATCATTAGTATCTTTTCTGCTGTATATATATTCATTGTGTTACCAAAACATATTATTTTCTATCTCAGAGTATGCTATTTGTCTCTATTAAATGGTTTAATAAATTACAATAACTTGCGCTTTAACAACTCATATAGAAGTTATTTTCAATCTAACATGATAATAATAATCATATAAGATAGGAAGTAGACAGTAGGTTGAGATAAGTTAAAGTGAGTTTTTTCAATATATGTTTTCCTCAGGTTGATCAGAAAGGAACTGGGCCAGGAAAAAGAAGTTCTCATGCTATTACTATAATAGGACAAAAAGTGTATGTATTTGGTGGTGAATTTGCGCCACGTGTCCCGGTCGACAACAAGATATATATCTTTGACCTGGAAACTCAGTCATGGTCCGTGGCAGAGGCATCCGGGGATACGCCGCCGCCACGTATCGGAGTAACAATGGCTGCAGTTGGAGATACCATATATGTATTTGGTGGAAGGGATGGTGAGCACAAAGAGCTCAATGAGCTCTATTCCTTTGACACCAAGACCAACAAGTGGGCCTTGATTTCAAGTGGAGATGTTGGGCCGCCTCACCGAAGCTACCACTCCACAACTGCTGATGATCGATACGTCTTTATCTTCGGCGGTTGTGGTTTGGCAGGAAGGCTCAACGACTTATGGGCCTTCGATGTTGTTGACAACAAGTGGGTTGAATTTCCTTCCCCGGGTGAAAATTGCAAGGGAAGAGGCGGGCCGGGCCTTATAGCGGTCCAAGGAAAAATATGGGTTGTCTATGGTTTCGCCGGAGAGGAGGTGGATGATGTCCATTCCTTTGATCTGGCCCACAAAACATGGGCTCAAGTTGAAACAAGTGGGCAGAAGCCCACAGCCCGTAGTGTGTTTTCCACTCTCAGCAATGGGAAACACATAATTATATATGGTGGGGAAATAGATCCTAGTGACCAAGGTCATATGGGTGCTGGAAAATTTTCTGGTGAGATTTATGCATTGGATACAGAGACATTGGCATGGCAGAAGTTAGAAGAAGTGGCAGATTTGGGTGGTCATCCTGGGCCACGTGGATGGTGTGCATTCTCTGGTGCTGCTTGGAAGGGTAGCCGAAAGGGATTATTGGTTTATGGTGGCAACTCTCCTAGTAATGATAGGCTTGATGATATTTTCTTCTTTAGTATTAACTAGAGTTGATTGGTGAATAATTAGCTGGTTATTGTAATATAATTGCATCACGTGTGATGAATTTCTAAATATGTGAAGTTGGTATGTTTGGCACTTAATGTTTTCGGTTTCTGAATAATCTATGTGTTGGGAAGCAATTTGACTATCCAAATGAGGATGTAAGTTGAAATATTAAGTTAGTTTCTGTCATTGTATTCTTGAAGTTGTGCAAATTATTTCAGAAGGGATCTATATTAGTTTGAATCATATTGATATAAACACAATGAAGAGATTGATTAAATTAAAATTGAGGTTTGAAACTTCAAACTTTTTGTTCTATTTTCTCATTTGGCCAAAATGAATGGCTGAAATGTGTATAAATTAAGAGTATAATATGTATATACTATAAGTATAAAAATTTATACACGATTAACATATCATCTATAATTCATTTATATTAATTTTTTATGAGTAAAAGGTAATAAAACATGAATAATTGATAATATAGTGAAAATGTATACATTTTTTCTCATAAATTAAACACTTATGTTGTCGGGGCCATTGATTATGGTTGTTCTTATTAGAAGACTTTTGTGGTTGGATTTTCTAATCAGAGTTTGCCATTTTAATTTGTCACATATATCCAACTTCCCCACTTCATTATACATTCCATTTGGATCTTCTTTGATTTCTCTTTCTAATTTCATAGTTATAAGTTGCTAATGATATTGCTGATTCTAATTTTTTTACCAATACTTTATATGGTAAAAGGATCTGCATGCAAGGACAGCATAAAGTCAAATTAAATTTAGAATTACTCCAAGTTTAACTTCTAACTTTGTTACGCTGAAGTTAGGGCAAATCCACTTCAATTGTGCACCTTGACTAAAAAAATTATAGTTTTGGTATACATTTTTTAATATTTACTAAAGTAATGTATTTAGTACATTCGACAATGTGAAAGTTAATTAACTCTTTTTTTCCTCCTACATTGTCGAGTTATGTGGGAGGGAAAAAAAGGTTAATCGGTTTTCCTATTGCAGAGTGTACTAAAAGTACACCTGGAAAGATAGAAGCTAAGTCGAGAGAGAAATCAATAATGAGAGAGAAAGGAGAGGAAAAGAAGAAAGGAGGGTTGTTGGTAAGGGTCACTATCGTGACGAGAAGAACAACTCTGTAGGTAATCCCCTTCTTTCTTTACAAAGGGCAAGCCTAAAGAGCCATTGAAGTTTTATTCCTAGAGGTATTATAAGACTTTTCAGAGTATGAGTACGACTTTTTTTTCCAGAAAATTTCCAGAAATCTATGGTGTTGTAGAGATGTGGGCAACTTTTTAGAAGATTAGAAGTGTAGAGGATGTCATAATTCCTAAGAAAAGGGATAAAAGAGGAAAAAAGTTTGGGTTTGTTTTATTCAAACAACTTGGAGATGTAGGGTTGATTGAAAAAGCCTTGATGAATCTCTGGATTGGTAACTTTAAAGTTGGTGTAAATAGACCAAGATTTGAATGGAAAGGATGTCAAAAGTTTGGAGGAGGAGGTGACCAACATCGAACAATGCGAATAGGGGAGTATGCAGTGCAGGAGAAGATAATTGACAGGACAAAAATGGAACATTCCTCCTAGAAAGAAGCTTTGATCAAAGGCATACCTCTTCAAAGGGTTGAGGATTTGTATGAACGACACGACCTATTTTCAATATATCTACCGACACTATCAATTTACTTCGCAAGAACTTTGTGGGTGAAATTAGAAATTGGGATCATGTAGACAAAGTTCAAAATATCCTTTCTTCTAAAGGGATTTTTCTATAAAAGCATCTCATTTGGGAGGTAGGTTGTTCCTTTTGAAAGGTGATATTGAAGAACATTTAGAGGTTCTAAGGACTTGCAAAGAACCCCGATGTAATTCTCTTTTCTCAGATAAGGAGATGGGCCCGTCAAGAGAGGAAAAGGGGTAAAAAAAGGTTGGGAGGAAATTGAAGAAATATGTAGGTATTCCCTTGAAAAAATTGTGTTATTGAGTCGTCTTTACCCTATTTGTCTCAACCGATTCTTCTAGTGTTGAAGACAGATTTAAAGCATAAAAGAAGAGGTGCGAATGTGAATTTGGTGAATGGAGGTGAAGGTACTGCAAAATGCTCATCTCCTTCGAAAAAGTTGGCTTTGGTGTGTTATAAGAGAAATAATGCCTCTTCGGATGTTGATTCCTCTATTAGCAACTCTATCTCAGATTCTAATGTGAGATGTGCTAATTCTCACCACTTCAAAGATGGTTCTCAAACGACTGGTAAACTGTGGCAAGTTGGGAAGACTATTGAGGTCACATTTAAAGGGGGTGATTCGGTTATGGTAGAAAGGTTAATCGAATTGGAGTTAAAAGATCAGGCTGGTTGTTCTAAAATCATCCTAGGGTAGAAAAATGGTGATCAATGATTTGTCTTTCTTCGAATGTAAGGGGGTTGGGGAGTAAGGTTAAAAGGAGGGGTTTGAAAGTTAGTTCTATCAAATAAAGTGGAGTTCCTTGGTGGGCAGGAAACGAAGTTGGAAGGTTATGATGAATTGTTGTGTCGTAGTCTCTGGGGTAGCTCCCAATTTGATTGGGAGTGTAATAATTCAGCGACTATATTAGGTGGCATTCATAGTGTTTGGGATGTTTCGATTTTCTCGAAGATTAACACGGTCAGATGTGATAATTTTCTTGCGATTCATGGAACGTGATTGCCTTCTCAGGTGGATTTTTGTATTGTGAATGTGTATTCCTCTTTCCGGTTGATAAACAAAAGACGTATTTGGGAGGATTTATATTCTATTAAAAGAAGTTTGAATGTTAATCACTGGTGCTACTTCGGAGACTTTAACGCAGTGCGTGTGGCTTCTGAAAGGAAATGTGGTTCTGTAATCCTTTGGAATTGCAGGAATTTGATAACTAGATTTCTGGAATGGAGCTGTTGGATCTCCCTCTCATTGGCAAAAATTTCACTTGGGTTCAACCAGGAGGTGGTTGTATGTCGCACCCCAATTTTCGGCTGCACGACTTTATTTAGAGTCGCCACTACATTTTATAGTTAAAAATGTTGTAAAATCTTTTAAGCTCAATTACCTTGAGCTTTTGGATTTTTGATATCTAGGTTCGAGAGTCGGTTATAAGGTAGGAAATGTATTAGCACCCTACCCACCCATCTTAGACGGTACCCTTCACTAAAATATATGACTTTATTATTATTATTATTAAATTATCTGGTTAATTAATTATTAAAAGGAACAAATTTATTTATTTTAATTATTCTGTCTGACAAGATTGACCTTGGTCCTACGTATCCCTATTAAAGGAATCAATGCTTAGTAGTTCTTTAGTAAAAAAATATTTGTTGGTTAACAAATTTTATTAATGAAAATATTTATTATTGTGTATTTATGACAAAAAGTGTTTTGATTAATTATTGGTTTGCATTGATAATCGTGCTAATAAAAATATGGTTGTTACTTTAATTTATGGTGATATTTATTTGATTTGAAAAAATGATCTTATTAAGTAATTGCTAGGTAATAGATATATCATTGACTTTTTGTTATAAAAAATAAAATTTATCATATGACAATGTTATTATTAATATTATTTTACAAATTATTAGTAAAATTATTTCTTCAACGGTGATAATAAAAGTTGGTTACAATTATCATACACATATTGTAGAAAAATAAAGGCACTTACTTGTTGAAGCTTGCAAAGGAGCAGAGATATAGTGCGACGAAAGACAAATGACTTATTAGGTTCGGTGACATGTTAGAACCATTTTGGCAGACACTACAACGTGTGGAAAAAATGACCACGTGGTAGATCTGCACGCGTTGGGTGAGGAAGGGTGCATTTAGACGTAGATAATCTTATGTTCATGTGAGAGTAGTAATCTGGAGCGACATGGTGTACTACAATAACATGATGTTTCGAGATTTGATTGGCTATGAGTGGCTGGTCAACACATATGCGGACTAGTATGGAGAGCTCTTTTTTGAGGGATTTGTGTGTGTAATTCTTGGTTGTAATTTTTACATTGAGTTCTTGTCTTTTTAGTGTTTTTTTTCTTCTAGAATCCCCTATTCTTTGGTAATAAGACACTCTATTTATAGACTATGACTTATTACAAGTGCTTAATAAGGAGAATATCTCCCATTAATTGATTAGAGGAGATTAAGGGAAATAAATCATATTTGCAACATAATCAAATTGATTTGAATTTTTCTTCATTTGATTTGCTTATTCTCATATTGCAACCTTAACTTACTTGATTCCAAATCTCTAAAAGATTTAATTTTTTATCGAATCAAATCTCTAAAGATTAATTATTATAATCAAAATTATTTGTGCAACACAATCAGATTGATATAAAATTTTCCAATCTAAACTTGATTTGCATATTTCCTAATTGTGATCTTTAACTTATTTGATTGATTTGTAACGTTGATTTATTTGATTTCAAATCTCTAAAAATTTAATTTTCTAATCAAATTGATTTGTGCAACACAATTAGATTGATATGAACTTTCTAATTTGATTTGATTTGATTTGCATATTTCCATATCGCAATCTTGATTTGATTTTTGAATCCTTAAAGATTTAGTTATTATCAAGGTGATTTATGCAACTTAATCAAATGGATATGATGTGATTCAAAATACATATTTTCAAATCTTTAATTTATCCGATTATCCAATCAAATCTTTAACTCACTCATCTTTTATTTTATTTATTATTATTATTAAAATAGCTCTAAAAAAATCATTTTTTGAGAATTTAATTACTTTAAACTTGAATTTTGGTTAACATAATCACTTAGACTTAGGAACCTTAACAAATGATTTAGCCTTATTATTTTAAATTTGAGTTTTGGTTAACCTAGTCATTTAGATTTAGGAACCTTAACATAACATGTTTAGTTTTATTATTTTTAGAAAAGGATTTTTGGAATTCTATTATTTTTTATTTAAAAAAGTTTTAGGCTGTTTTTGGGCCGGACAAAAATGGGTGTTCACAAGTAGATTGGATAAATTTATGGTTTCTATGGAGTGGGTTGACTCTTGGCCAGGTCTATCGTAATGGGCTATTAAAAGGGAATTTCTAACCACTGTCATATTATTTTGAGAAATCACGTCATCCAGAAAGCCCATTCGCCGTTCAAATTCAATAACTCTTGGATTGGTTAGGTTGGTTTTACTGAGATGGTGAGGAAATTTTGGTCTAATCCTATTCATGGGAGGTTGCAAGCCTTTATTTTGAAAGAAAAGCTTAAAATCCTTAAAGTAGGATTAAAGCTCGGAGCAAGGAGAATTTTGGGAGTTTGGACAAAAAGTTGGATGACATCTCCAATGTCATTTAGAATATTGATGTTCATGGCGAAGTTGGGGTGTTGGAGAGTGATGATTTGCTGCTGAGGAAGAATTTATTGGCGGATTGGTGGTTAACAACTTTAGTGAAGGACAGTTTGCTTGGGCAGAAAGCGAAGTGCAGATGGCTAAAGGATGGGGATACAAATTTTAGTTATTTTCATGCTTACATCAATGCTAGAAGAATGAGGAATCATATTTTGGGGATTACAATTGATGGAAGATGGTGTGATGATACTATAGAAATTTCTAATGGTGTGGTAAACTATTTCAAGAATATCTTCCACTGTGATCAAAATTGTCTCCCAACTCTGGATGAGGTTGATTTCTAAAGCATATCGGCTGAGCAATTGAGCTTGATTAGTGTGGACTTTGAGGAATAGGAAATTAAGAAGGTGGTCTGGAATTGTGCGACAAATAAAAGTCCAAGTATGGATGGATTTAATTTAAAGTTGTTCCAGGAGTTTTGGGAGTTCACTAAGTCAGATATTTGTTTATTTGTGAAGGAATTTAAGGTAAATTCTAAACTGCCTAAGGGCAATAACTCTTCTTTTATAGCTCTGATTCCTAAGGTTCTCAATCCTGTTAGAATTCAAGATTATAGACCTATTTCTCTAATTGGTTCTCTGTATAAAATTATTTCTAAATTGTTAGATGTTAGACTTAAATTGGTTATAGCCTCGATTATATCTTCCTCTTAATCGGCTTTTTTTTTTTATTATCAATGAAGTTATTCACTTAACAAAAAAGTCTAAGGAAGATTGCCTCATTTTCAAGGTGAATTTTCAAAGAGCTTATGATTCGGTTAATTGGTAGTTCATTGATTATATGCTTTTTAGATTCAGATTCTCTATCACATAGAGGAAATGGATAGAGGGTTGTTTATCTTCCACTACAATGTCCGTGTTGATCAATGGTGTTCCATCTCAGCAATTTTCTGTTTCTAAAGGTATTCGTCAATGTGATCCTATGGATCCGTTCTTGTTCCTTATGGTGACTGAAGGTTTTGTAGGGATGGTTAGGATGGTAGTCTTTGGTGATTTGTATGATGGATTCAAGGTTGGTAGAATGGGGGTTGAAGTATCAATTTTGCAATTTGGTGATGATACAATCCTAGTCTGCAATTATGATATTAAGAATATTTGGACTATCAAGAGTATTCTTAGATGCTTCGAGCTTGTCTCTGGTCTCCAGGTTAATTTCCAAAAAAGTTCCTTGATTGATTTTAATGTTCAGGACTCTATGATTGGGGCAGCGGCGAATTTCTTAGCTTGTGAGGTGGGTGATATTCCATTTTCTTATCTTGGAATTCTAGTTGGGGCTAATCCAAGAATATGTGCAACTTGGAAGATTGTTATTGATGTTGTTGCAAAAGATTAGCTAGCTGGAAAACAAATCATATATCATTTAGGGGGAGACTAATCCTCATTTATTATATCCTTAACATTGTTCCAATCTATATGTTGTCTCTTTTCAAATCCCCCAAAAGGTTATTTCTAGGTTTGTGTCCCTACAAAGGTCCTTCTTTTGGGGGAATAAATTTGGTGATAGAGAGATCCCTTGGGTGTCTTCGAAAGAGGTGTGTAAACCAAAAAAAGAGGGTGATCTTGGTGTCAAAGATTTGTATTTATTTAATAGATCCTTACTTTGAAAATGGAGAAGAACACATGAACCAAATTCCTTGTGGGTTCAGGTTATAAATTCCAAATATAAGATTGATTTGAATATTGTGTCTTCCTCTTCACAATCATCTTGGTGGCAGGACCTAGATCTCTTTCTCGGGATCATGGTATCCTTGGTGAGGATTTTGAGTCAAATATTTCTAAAATCATTGGTGATGGGAGGAATACCCGGTTTTGGTTGGATAAATTGTGTGGTTCTCAGTGTCTTAATCAACTATTCCCTAGGCTCTTTCTTCTAGTTGTGGATAGGAATGCGATACTAGCTTATTATGGGGGTTGGGGTAATAATATATGGCAGTGGGCTGCGAGTTGGAAAAGAGAGTTGCTGGAAAGGGAAGAGGGAAATGTGAGGAGCTTGTATAATTTTATTAGGCATTTGCATTGTGATGACAATAAGCTGGATGGTTAGAATTGGAATTTGGATGGCTTAGGTCTTTATGCAGTGAAGACTACTTACATGGAAGTGATGGATAATGTCTTAGCTGATTTGGGAGATTTAAATGCAGATCAAAGAGCTTTGAACATCATTTTACAGAAGTGATGGTTATCTACAGCTCCCCTTAAGGTGTATTGCTTTATTTGGAAGGTTTTAAGAGGTAGAGTGTCTTCTACAAATGCTTTATTTATCCATAATGTTATTCATAGAGAGGATGATTTGAGTTGTGCTATTTGTATAAATTACTCTGAGTCCATTGATCAATTATTTTTTGTTAGAAATTATAAATTTATAATTAAGGTGAGCATCATATATTTGATACAATGATATTAGCTATTTATTTTCGGGTTTACATTATAAGTGATCTAATTAGTGACACCCCTTAGATTTCTAAAAGGTTATAACAGATATGAGCTTAATGGGTGGATACCCATCAGGTTAACCCATAGGGGATAATGGGAACCCTATTAGTTAACACATCAGGAAGGTTATGGTCCCCAATACACCAAATCAAATTTAGTTTTCTCATCTCTCCATCAGAGTGAAAACGCAAGTCCCAAGAGGAATCAAGGATTTGGTTGAGGAAGGCCATCATACCACATCTCTTTCAGAAACGTGGATCAAAAGAGCACATACAGGAACATGGATTCAGGTATGACATTGCACCCTTTGATTCATAAAATTCATAAATGTGTGTGAGAATCATTAAATTCAAGATCTTAGGATTGGTATTTCACCAATCATAAGGAATTTCCAACAAGTGGTATCAGAGCATGGGTTCTGAATTTTTATGATTCTCCATTAAAGGTGTTTTCCCAAATCTTGTATGAACCCTAATTTTAATTTTGGGATTATTAAATTATGCTTTCGTTATCATTTTATAAAATATTAGGGATTTAGGGTTTAATTTGGGAATTATAAAATCTGATTGTTGTATTATTATTTTTTTACCGATTATTACAGTCTTTCATATGTATGTATATATATATATATATATATATATATATATATAAATGTATACATGAATGCATTTTTATGATTATTCATTAACAAATACATAAAAATGTGTGTGATCTCCACGTGCCCTGGTTTTTTTTAATTTTATATATTTACTTGGTTGCTCGCGGTTTTGAAGATTGGGTGCACTGGTTGGGATTTTGGTTATTGGAATATAAGTGGTTGCGTTCATTACATTAAATATGAGTGAAGGTGCGTTCACCTTTATATATTGGTCAAAAAAGAGCTGTTGCAGGTGTACGATTAAGATTAGATATGTATTGCTATCTTAATGTGTGAAAGTATATATATATATAAATGTTACATATATGTTTTAAAATATGTAAGAATATCATTTGGAATTTCGATAATGATTTGTATTTTTTTTATGCTTTTCAATCGGATCTATTTTACATTTGATTAAGATTACATCCATTTTTATGGGTTGATATATATGTAACATATCTTTTTGATTTGGAATTACATTATTGAATTAGATTTGTTAATCATAAAGATATCAAATCTGGAGGTTTTAATTCCAAGATCATTAATTTTTAGTAATGGACCCATATTATTTTAAATTTTTGTCTGTAATTATCTAGGATTAATGGATGCAATATGTTGCCAAAGTAACCTCTATTGTTAGAAATTAATTGAATTCCACAGATGAGTATGAAATTATTTATGCAAATTGTGTTCGGTCCAAAGGAAGACACAATTTGGCAAAATAGTAACATACATGTAATGATAAATATGTAACAATTATAAAGTTTCTTTTCATGTGAATAATAGTCGGTCCAAAGAAAGGCTATTGTTTGACAGAACTAATTGTTAATATTTGATCATTACACTGAGAGTACCACTTACAAATTGATTTCTCTGTCCAAAGACTAGATATTGATGTTGTGTTAGGTATCTTGTGATGGGTCTATTATGTGAACATGTCTTGTTTTAAATATATTACATGACTTGTTTGTTTATATTTGAACATGTTATTAATTCTTTGTTATATGGATTCAGTGTCTTTTACCAATGCTGCAAATTTTTCTGCTCAAATCAGTA
>NW_017722815.1:0-537 GCF_001865875.1 Lupinus angustifolius | reverse complement strand
GGGTAGATTCTGGTGCTACTACTCACATTAGTGTCACTATGCAGGGTTGCCTGTGGAGCCGACAGCCAAGTGATGATGAAAGATTCATCTTTGTGGGCGATGGCAAAAGGGTTGCAGTTGAGGCTATTGGAACATTTAGATTATGTTTAAGAACTGGTTTTCATTTGGATTTATTTGAGACATTTGTTGTACCGTCTTTTAGGCGGAATTTAATTAGTGTTTCCAGCTTGGACAAATTTGGTTTTTCTTGTTCTTTTGGAAATAATAAAGTTAGTCTCTATCAAACTTCAAATGTTTTTGGTTCTGGTTCTTTAATAGATAATCTGTATATGTTTGATGTTTCCATTTCCACTAATGAAATACTACAAACAAATTCACGAGGTACAAAACGAAAATTAAAAGAGAATTCAGCCACCTTATGGCACAAGCGTTTAGGTCATATATCTAAACAAAGAATTCAAAGACTTGTGTCGGATGAAATTCTTGACCCTTTAGATTTATCAGACTTTGAGGTCTGTGTTGAGTGCATAAAGGGAA
>NW_017722814.1:0-1292 GCF_001865875.1 Lupinus angustifolius | reverse complement strand
TAGTCATTCTTCCTTACCAGAGTCTCTTTGGGGAGAAGCTTTCAAGACCGCAGTTTACATCCTTAACAGGGTGCCAAGTAAAGCAGTTAAAAAAACCCCATATGAGCTTTGGACTAATAAAAGACCAAGTTTGAAACACTTGCACATTTGGGGTTGTCCAGCTGAGGCGCGGCCTTATAGACCGCATGAAAGAAAACTGGACTCTAGAACTGTTAGCTGTTATTTTGTTGGCTATGCTGAACGCTCTCGGGGCTATAAATTTTATGATCTCACTTCAAGACTCTTTTTTGAGACGGGAAATGCAAGATTTCTTGAGGAAGTTGATTTTGGGAAGGAAGAGAACATAAGGAATGTTGTCTTTGAGGAAGAACTGGTTACTGATTGTGAACTAGTTCTTGTGCCTATTACCATTCAAGGAATAAACTCGGCAATAGAAGATAATGTTCAGAATATTGTTCCTGAAAATATTTTAGAACAAGACAACAATGAGGTTCTCCCTCAAGTACCTATAGATCAAATTCAACAACCTCAAGAAGTAGAAGAGCCATTAAGGAGATCTACTAGAGAGGGGAGAAGTGCAATTCCTGATGATTATATTGTATTTCTTCAAGAACATGAGGATGGCATTGGATTAACAGAAGATGATCCATTGAATCTTTGTCAAGCCATGAAAAGTTCTAATTCTCAAAAGTGGATTGATGCCATGAAGGATGAGATGAAGTCTATGCATGATAATGACGTTTGGGATCTTGTCGAATTACCTGAAGGTGCGAAACCTATTGGTTGCAAATGGATATTTAAAACCAAGAGGGATTCAAAGGGTAATATTGACAGATATAAAGCTCGTCTAGTAGCTAAAGGCTTCACTCAGAAAGAAGGCATTGATTATAAAGAAACCTTCTCTCCAGTATCTTCGAAGGATTCTTTTAGAATAATATTGGCACTAGTTGCTCAGTTTGATTTAGAGCTACATCAGATGGATGTTAAGACTGCGTTTCTTAATGGTGACATTAAAGAAACGATCCATATGGTGCAACCAGAAAACTTTGTGTCAGATGGCTCAAAGTCTATGGTATGCAAATTAAAGAAATCCATCTATGGGCTTAAACAAGCTTCTCGTCAATGGAATCACAAATTTCATCAAGTTATTACCTCGTATGGTTTTGAGGCAAATAAAGTTGAAGATTGTGTATACCATAAGTTCAGTGGGAGTAAATTTATCTTCATGGTATTATATGTCGATGATATATTGCTTGCTAACAGTGATATGGGACTATTACATGAGACCAAGA
>NW_017722813.1:0-68952 GCF_001865875.1 Lupinus angustifolius | reverse complement strand
CCCCTTAGATTTCTAAAAGGTTATAACGGATATGGGCTTAATGGGTGGATACCCATCAGGTTAACCCATAGGGGATAATGGGAACCATATTAGTTAACACAACAGGAAGGTTATGGTCCCCAATACACCAAATCAAATTTAGTTTTCTCATCTCCCCATCAGAGTGAAAACGCAAGTCCCAAGAGGAATCAATGATTTGGTTGAGGAAGGTCATCATACCACATCTCTTTCAGAAACGTGGATCAAAGGAGCACATACAGGAACATGGATTCAGGTATGACATTGCACCATTTGATTCATAAAATTCATAAATGTGTGTGAGAATCATTAAATTCAAGATCCTAAGATTGGTATTTCACCAATCATAAGGAATTTCCAACATTTTTATCTTGTAATTGGGTTGTAAAGTTGTGGTCTGAAATGTATGTTTGGCTAAAGTTCCCAATCATAATCCCACAAACTATTGCAGATTTTCTCCTTCTTCATGATTCTTATTGGAAATCGGAAAAGGGAGGAAATTATGGAGAATGTTATGTGTTTGTGCTTTGTGGTCCATTTGGTTGATAAGCAATTAAACCACTTTCAACAAAAAAAAGGTTTGTCATCTTAAGGTGTTAGATCTAATCCAAGTCAGAACTTGGTTTTGGTATTCCTCTAAATGTGGCTGTAAATTTTTTCCTTTTAACCAATGGTGTTTTGATTCTTGGTTTTGTATCCGTAATCATTATATTAGGATCAAACTATAGCTTCTTTGTTGGGGTTAGCAACCCTTGTGCTTTTCTAATACATGATTGTTTTGATGTTTACAAAAAAACTACTTTGATAAATACTGAAAAAGATGCCCTAGAAACTATAATTTTCCAGTTAGTCAAGGTGTGATATTGAAGTGAATTTGCCTAGTATACTGTTAACGGTCTATGAAATCTAAAAAGATCTGAAACAGTATAAAATTTTAATTATAATATGCTTTACATCACTGGGTTTGATATGTCAAACCATTAATAAAAACAAAGGATTAGTTTAAATTAAACCGACATCATTTAATTTATAAAGTGATTCATTTTTTTGGGTACAGATTGGAAAAGTGATTCAAATGTTTATAATGTACTATTTATTTTAGAACAGGAATATATACCTTAAAAATAAATGTAATTGGCTTTGTTGTCCTTTTGTGGATGTTTTTGTTGTTTGGTTTTCGTTTTTAAGGGTATCTTTGTTAGTTTCATTGTAGTTATTTGTATGGTTATATCTACTTTGGAGGAGACATGCATGGTGCACTTTTTCTTTGTCTTTTTAACTTTAAATTGATGTATTATTTTCTTATTTGTAAATGTTGTTGGACTTTGATTTTAATAAACTTCTTCCCCAATAAGAAAAATTAAGTAATATTGTAAGCATTTTTATGATTTATGTTTAGAATAAATAAAATTAATAAATCAATCAAAGCAATTTTGTATACTCAAATATCAAAACTAAAAACTACTTCGAGTGGTTTTTCACTTGCACATATTAAATCAAAAGTAACTCAGTATGAATTGAGATAGTAGTATAACTTTTGAAACCAATAATTTAATATATAAATTAAATAAATAAACATGTTATATTAAATATATTCTACTAACAAGTTGATGATCTAGTAATATAAAGTCCTGCTAGATCCCTAGGATGACCTATAAGTTAATAGTTCGGTTCTTAGAAGCGACACTTGTTGGGAGGAGTAGTCACACACTCTAAAATGAATTAGTTATTTACTGAGAGAATACTCTCTCGATAGTACCAAAAAAAATATTTTTCTTATTTTCATTTTAAAAAATAGTGCTTATTTACCTTTGGTCCCATGCATGACAATGCTGAAGGGAATCTTTATTTGGCAGATATGCACTTCAGTTAAAATAGGCTTTGAGAAAGAAAAATAATTAATCAAGACCACCAAGCCAATTCAATCATATAGGTACATGATTTATCTATTCAACTTAAGTTCTGACAAATATTTATGAAAGTGTTCCTGTAAAAGGGTGCAATCATAAGATCCAGCTAATCCTCTTGCCCCACTTAGTCCTACAATGGTGACATTGATGTAGTCTTTGTTTGAGATTGCATGTAGTGTAGCAATTGCAACTTTGCAAGAGCAACTTGAACTGTACTGAGTCCTTTGTCCGACAATGATTAATATTGGATGAAAAAATGAAATTAAACATTTGAGAGTTAGTAGATACTATTTGTGGCACATAACATTGGCACTAATTCACTTCATTTTCATTAACCTATCTTGTATCTGGCACTAATTTTAGAAGTCTTGAAATTATCATTTTCAGTTTCCTTTGTTTTCTCTTGTTTATTTTCATTGGAATAAATAGATGAAATGGAAGGACATGTTAGGTAAGGTTTAGGGGAACATGCATTTTCTCATTAGTTTGCTTGAAATACGATATCACATTGTCCTGATATTTTGTAAGTCGGATATGGAAAAAAATTGCCCCCAATTTAACAATATAAAACTTAAATATCAAATAATTTAATTATGTAATATTTTTATTATAAATTTTAAATAAAAAATGTCTCATACAAATATAATAAGAAATGTTTTCTTTGGGATTCTATTATATTACTTATTGAGGACTTAAGTGTAATATATTTTTATAGGGTATTCTTCTTAATTAATGTCAAACTATCTTATGTCAACCCCTTATATCAACTATATATACACCAACTATATAATAATATAAAATAATAATCATTATTACCAACATAATATTGAATGACAAATTTATGGAGTAATAATAATTGATAACACAATAAATTTTAAAAATAATAAAAATAATAGCATAATTGTAATATAGAGATAAATTAATTACATGACTATGAGTAAAAACTATTTGGGATCCCTATTAATTATGGCCCTTATGCGACACACTTGTTGCACACAGATAACTGGTTGCCCTGCATGATGTCTCACAAAGTGCACCATAATATATTATGAAATGCATTCTCCTTGATTAATTAATTTAAATATTCAATCAACAATAAAAATAAAAATATTTTTTTTAGCAAAAATTTTATGACACGAAATTAAAATATTTACGAGACAACAAATATTTTGGGATTTAAAACCTAACTGCTTGGTATCTTTAAAGTTATATTTAGGAGACAACAAATATTTTGGGATTTAAAACCACACTACTACATATAGCAATTTCTCCTAGTGTTATGATAGTCAGTTTTCATTTGTTTATTTTTTATCATTTAATCACACATTAAGAATTATATTACCATAAATTTTAAAGTATTAAAATTAGGTGAGAAACCCGTTTATACCTAATTTAAGTTATACTAATTACACTCAATCTCAGTCATCCATTTTCTTAAATCCAATGAATCAAATGAGTTAAATTTAAAAGTTAATTAAGATTTTTTTTTTCTCTCATCATTTATTTCACTCACCCTTATGGTTCATTAGATTTAAGAAAATGAATGACTGAAATTGAGTGTAATTAATGTAACTTAACTTGAGTATAAACGGATCCATTCTCTTAAAATTATAGGTTTTGAAATTCACTTTAAAAAAAGAGATTTAAAGATAATTATTTTAATTAAAGAAATAAAAATGGATTACTATAATAAAATATATACACATATAATAATTTCAAATTACTAAAATAAAAAATAATCAACAATAAAAATATTATTCATTTCATTTAATTTTTTTATTTTAAGGGTATTTTTGTCCTTAAAAATAATATTATTTATCTATTCTTATTTATTCTCAATTTCTCATCTTTATTTATCTTACTACACTTGTTCTCACTTAATTTTCTCTTTTCTCTATCCTTTAACAAAAAAAAACAATAGGGAATCAAATCTTATTACTTTAGTGTCAACTCACAAGGGGTAATTTAAGAATTTAGATTTTCTATATCATATTCCCCTATATCCAACTCAATACCATTAATAAGAATTTAACAAATATATATTAAATAAAAATTATAGTATCTTTAAATTTAATATTTTTATACATGACACTACTTGATTGGTTTGAGATAAAAAAAATAAAGTTATTTTGGTCAAATGATTTGTGTTCGTAATTTAAATGCCTCAAATCCTCAATAGGCCTTCTTGGTAGGGATTGGGATGACACGATTTAAGGGAGTGGAATTCATGATATGCTTACTAAGCAAAAGAATAAAGAGGATGGAATGAAAATGAAATGAAAGTGAGATCACTAGTTCAAACAATCAAAAAAATTATACATAATTTGCACCTCTTTCACCTTTTTGAGAGAGACAAATCATTTTCAAAAGCGTAGATGCCCCTCTCAACAAGTGTCATTCATAAGAATCAAACTTTAGATCTTGAAGATCCAGTGGAACCTTACATCTCACGCATTCTGTTTATGTAATTGTGAGATATTTTTAGAAGGGTTCTTATATTGTGAGAATATTGTAAAATCTGCACATTGAGGTTTTAAATCTAAACAAGTATATAATGATAATGAATAATACATTGATAATCTAAATAAATTATCCATAATTATTTTCTTTTTAAACTCTTACCCCTATAATCTCCACCAACATGAATCTTAGAGGGATGTAGATGATATTATAATTTTTGGTATAATCTATAATATTCTCTTAGTAACACTTTTGTGATATCTAATTATCTCTTATAACAAGTATTCCTTATGGTACTCGAATATTTCATCACCTATTTGAAGATCCAGTAGGGCTGAGACGTACTAGATCAACCCCATGCACCAAACATCCTACCATTTAAGAGGAAAATATTTTGTTGCAAACACATCAAGTCTCTAAATCACTTTCACTAAAACTAATAAAATTTAATGCATGTTGTTTCAAGGTCCCTCATATCCAAAGCAGTGATGATTAATGGTCAGTGCTAAGAGATGATATCTTGATACAAGTGATTGTGATAGTTATCCATCCATCTCTTTCAAATGTTTTGGACTTACAAATAGAGCCCTGGTCCTACACTTGGTCATTACTCATTCCCATACTCTCCACATTAATGGCTATCACACTTATGTAATTGTAACACCTTATACTCTCTGTCAGTGCAAAAAGAAAATTAAAGCAGCAAAATGGACCAACCTCAAGCCACAAAAAGAACTCAACACTGAGATTACTGGTTCATTGAGGGGACTTTTGACCATGTTCCATCACAAGTCTTCAGTTCTAGTTTCTCTATATGTAATAAAAAAATATTATTAATTTTTTCCTTAGACAAAAGCAAAATATGCAGCAGAGTGGCTTTGGCTTGTAGTCATATGGGTGAAGCAGAGGGATTGCCTTCCTAGACTAGGTGAGCTTTTCTGTAAGTGCTATCTTTATTGAAAGATGATAAAGAGATAGACCCATTTGGAATATGACAGAATTGTTTTTCATCTTGAGTTTCTCTTTGCCACTTTGCAGGTTCTGCTATATACGAGGCCCCTACTCTCTCCATATCCAATGCAACCCTAAACCTTTTTATACCTTATATCAAAATCAAATACCATTTCATAAATGTAACTATCTCACAATGGTTGCAACTTGCAAATACCATGTAATAAATGTAAGCACACAACCACATCACCCCCACTATTGCAATGTTAATCTGACACATAACCATGAATTTAGATCCTTTCCAATCGGTCTACGTTATGACATATGATACTAAAATATTTAAGAATCCGTATTTTTTATTTTATTTTAAGGTTTAAATTATTTTTATTATCTCCTCACATTCCAATATTGGAGAGAAATTATTTTTCATATAATCATGTGAGACTATTTTAGATCACATAAAATTCAAAACCTAAATTTCTATCCTAACAAATTTAACATCCCAATGTTGACAATCACCGTAGTCCTAACTACAATCTAAAATCATGGTTTTATCTATTTTCACACTTCATTGTCTTGATTAACATTTAGTTAACCTAACATCATGTGCCCGTAAATTCACTTCAATGGTGAACCTTGATCGAAAAATTATAGTTTTGGTGTACATTTTTGAATAATTACTGAAGTAATATAGTTTTAGTACAAATAATCATGTGAGACTATTTTAGATCACATTAAATTCAAAACCTAAATTTCTATCCTAACAAATTTAACATCCCAATGTTGACAATCACTGTAGTCCCAACTACAATCTAAAATCATGGTTTTATCTATCTTCACACTTCATTGTCTTGATTAATATTTAGTTAACCTAACATCATGTGCACGTAAGTTCACTTCAATGGTGAACCTTGATCGAAAAATTATAGTTTAGGTGTACATTTTTGAATAATTACTGAAGTAATATAGTTTTAGTACAAATAATCATGTGAGACTATTTTAGATCACATTAAGTTCAAAACCTAAATTTCTATCCTAACAAATTTAACATCCCAATGTTGACAATCATTGTAGTCCCAACTACAATCTAAAATCATGGTTTTATCTATCTTCACACTTCATTGTCTTGATTAACATTTAGTTAACCTAACATCATGTGCACGTAAGTTCACTTCAATGGTGAACCTTGATCGAAAAATTATAGTTTTGGTGTACATTTTTGAATAATTACTAAAGTAATATAGTTTTAGTACAACCGACTATTGAATTGCTGATTAATTTTTTCCCCTCCCACATAACTCAGCAATGTGGGAAGAGTTTTATTTTTTTATTTATTCCTCTCACATAATTCGACTACCCTATAAGAGTTTTATTTTTTTAATTCTTACTCCTACTAAATCAGTAATTAAGAGGAGTATTACATAATTTTTTTCTCCCTCCACCCAGATGGGCAATAGGCGAAAGTTTTTATTTTTATTTTTTTATATCCTCCCCTTAAATCGGCTATGGAGAGAGTTTTTTTTTTTGTTTTTTCTCTCCCCCCTAAATCGGCAATAGGGGGAATTTTTTTTTAGATATTTAATTTTTTTGTTATGTTTTGTTACCAAACCCCAACCCATTCATGCACACCCTCTTCCTTTATATGTAATATATCAATATTTTTTCCAAGATTAATATTATTAAAAAACTAAAATATTAAAATATTAAAATTTACTAATTTATTAAATACCAAAAAAAATTAATGACATTTATATGATAAAGTGCCACATGGAGGTGACTTTCTCCTTCTTGGCGATTGAACTCTTAATTATTGTCATTCCGCATTAAATATATTTGGGATTAAATAAATTTGTAAATTTTAATATTGTAGTATTTTAGTTTTTTAATGATATTAGTCTTGGAAAAAAATATTGCTATATTATATGTAAAGGAAGAGGGTGTGCATGAATGGGTTAGGGTTTGGTAACAAAACATACCAAAAAAAATTAAATATCTAAAAAATTTAGGGGGATGATATAAAAAAATAAAAAAGAAACTCTCCCCATAGCCGATTTAGGGGGGAGAGAAAAAAAATTATGTAATATTCCCTCTGCCGATTTAAGGGTAGTAAGAATTAAAAAAATAAAAATTCCTATAGGGCAGTCGAGTTATGTGAGAGAAATGAATAAAAAAATTAAAATTCTTCCACATTGTCGAGTTATGTAGGAGGGAAAAGAAGAAAAAAATTAATTGGCAATCATATAGCCAATTGTACTAAAACTACACTACTTTTGTAATTATTCAAAGGTACACCAAAATTGTATTTTTTTAGATCAAGGTGCACCATCGAAGTGAATTTGCATCATTTGCATACCTTTCTTGCTCTAACGGCTTAAAACAATAGGTACCAAATTACCAATTAAGTAAGAACATAATCTTGATCACCTCTCTCTAAGGATCTCTTAATCACATATAGTAATAATTCCTGTGTAAAAGTGACTATTTTGTGTCCATTAAGAAACTTCACTCCAGGTTTGTACCAAATACTTATGATGGCGGGATTTTGAGGCAGTGGAGATATGTCACTTTCTAGGACATGACCTAAACATATTTTCTTGATTATTATTGGGTTCCCTTAACTTATATCAATGTCTTTAGGCCTGCAACATCAATAAAATTTAGTAAAGTCAAATTAATCTTTATTTGTGAATTCAAAAACATCAATCTGTAGCATAAGCTGGAATCATGCATTATCATCACAAAAAACGCTCTAGGAATTTGGTAAAATTGTTGAACAAATAAATTTGTTTGAATTGAATATAATAAGCACATAAAGTATATACAATGAGTGAAATGAAACCATGAAAATTAATTTCAAAGGACAATATGGTTTTGATTAATATCTACTATATATTTACCATCCATCACTATAAGTAGAAAGGTACAGTGACAAAATAACGGTATCATTACAGTACTAGTTTTAAGAAAAGAAGCTTCTGCATCTCTCAGTCACGTAGAAACAGTAACATAATTTGAAGCACTGAGTTCTTCTTGAAAGCAAAAAAAATACATTATGAGGATGATAATAATAATATGGGGATAGAGAATATAATTATCTTCAAAGGGGACACAGCAAAAAGAACCAAACTATGGGAATATAAGGAGAGGCACATAGGATTCCTAAACCTTTTTCTTTAGCAAGAGCGTGCTAAGTTAGAAAAGATAGGAAGAGAAAGTGAGTGAAGTGAAATGAAAAATCCAAAGACCCTTTGAAAAGGTGGCTCTAATATCAAAAGCATGGTTCCCACAAGGATGTTAGAATCCCAAGCAGACGAACCCCAACACCAATATAAAGCTAAAAATAGATAAAATATAGATGAAAATAATGGCATGAGCTTCAATTTCTGTTCCACACGTGGGACCTTTGTTCCCAGTTTCTTTTTCATATGGGATCAATCAAACAATATTTTTTTCTTTTGCTCATTGCATTAAAATTTAAATATAGATTATGAGGATTTGAGTAGGGACATTGTTTCATGTTGTGCCAAATTCATTTTGGATCATGCATCATCCATGTTAATAAGGAAAATGTTTTATTTTCTAATTAGATGATATTTCATCATCATCCGCATAGAACAGTTGATACGAGATTGTTCTAGATTAATCGGATGTATCGAGTTTATGATTGTGGAGAATAATTGTGGTTTTAAAAAAATAGGTTTGACAAACACTTTAACTTTTATGTGAGTGAGATTGAATATTGCCCTATATTCTATATAAAATAGAAATAGGTATATCAAGAGAGATGCCAAGTTGTGATTCAATTCAAGATGTTCAAATAATAAAATTATATTGATAAACTACTTACACAAGTCAAATTAACATTCACTCTTCTATCGCTTAGATAATGAAAATATGAAATAAAATTTTCTATCTTTTTTGAAGATTGAACATCATGTAACACATTTTGCATCATTTAGCTAGAAAAATATCTTTGTTATCAATATTGGATCAAGTGAGTGGTTCTGCTTTTCATCCGGTTAGTTAGATTATGTCAAATTAAGCTTTTAGAAGAGTTGTTTCTTGAAATAATGAAAAGGTTAATTCTTGTTGCCCTTATTGTTAGCACGGTGTGCTTAACCTAATGGCTTAAATTTTAAGAAGAGTTTGTTATGTTTTGGCTAAGCCTTTATGAGATACTTTTGAGTTTTGAACTATGCAATTGGCCTAAATGTGTTGCAAATTAACCATGTGAACTGAAAAGCAACCGTGTGGCATAAGGTAGTTTATACTACTTTAGGGAGGAGGAATAAGGAACAATTCAATCACTAAGGAGCATATATAAAAAGTTTATATGGTTAAACTCTTTTTCTTTCTTTTTTGGAGGAAGTCATAAAATCAAAATTTTCTGTAGGCTAAAACACACCCTCTTTTCCACTGTTCTTTTTGGACCTTCTTGTCCTCTTTTTTGGCATATCCAAATTGATTTAGCCGAAAGGGCATGATGAAGGAGCGTTAAACAGATTGTTATAGTGTATTTTAGAAAGAAAAGTTAAGGCTTATGTGTATTAAATAGCAACTTACCAATTGAATGTAAATAATGTAGCACAAAAAAGACAAATCGTTATGTACTTGGCCAAAAATTAAACAAAGAGTTCACACAAGATCATCATCAATTCATCATCCAAATCAATAAGTACTCATCTACCAACAAGCCATTGGTCTAGTAATATAAGACCCCACCTAGAAAGACCGAAAGGTTAAGGATTCGATGATGAACGATATTTATTGAGAGAGACAGTCATGTACACGAAAGCAAAACGGTAAAGAATACTTTGGTAGTACAAAAGCAAGTACCAGGGTCATTCTAATTGGGACATTGCTTTTCTTACGTACCAATAATTCACAAAGGATCAGACATGCTTAAGAAAGAACACATGATCAGAAAACATACATAGAAAACTAAGTGCCTGATTCTATATATTATGCTCTTCATGTCATGTATAATAGGACCATGTATCATGTGAACTAAAGTTGCTTTGAAACTCTCTTTATATTTAAATTTTTTGACATCTCATTTTCTTTGCTAGATTTATTTTTTGTTTTTCTCCCTTTTCCACATGCTTTATAGTTTTGTTGTTTTCTCATCTCTAAGAGAGAATGAAAAAAGGGAATGATTGCTTGGCCATTTGGGGGAAGAATAAATAGAGATCTAATTGTCAAAATATAATACTTTTCTTATTGTGAAACGGCTAAAGAAGAATAAGGGACCTGTATTTGGACATAGTGAAAGAAAACAAACAAAGCCAAAGAAAAAGCAAACTTTAATCTCCCATATCAACTATGTTGCAATTTTTGTATGTTATCACAAGTTCAAAGATGGACTGCACTATTTTCTTCAGTTTAACTATTACAAATTGATGACCACACATATGTGAGTCTCACAATTTGTGTTAATGCATATGTTATTAGTTGTAATTAGTTGAAAAAAATATATTTAAATTAAAAATTTAATAAAATAATTTTATGACCAATAATAATTGATGGCACATACAATAACACAAATTGTGAGATAAAATGTGCTCCCATTTATAAGTGATAAAAGCAACACATAGTAAAAACTAAAGGTACAATTTTGATTAACCAAATCTATTCCAAAAAAAGTGACCCCCTTGCTATGACCTACGTGGTCATAAGTAAGTGTAAAGTTGTGAACCAATGAATAAAACCAAAGATGCACAGAGTAAGTTCTGGTAAAGTAAAATAGTGCCTAATGTCTAGGTAATTAGCCATTAGACCAAGTAAAGCAAGTTATCATAAGCACATTGAATATTTAGTAGCTAATAATGATTCCCTATTTCTTCCTTTTTATTAAGATTACAGTTTGGAGAGCTTAATGAAGCAAAGTCCCCACAATTTTCACTTTCTGTCTTATTCTTTAATTTTATCTGGCTTCCCTAATTTTGGGCAAAAGAAAGCTCTCACATGGTACACTTGGCACACTGCAATTGATTAGGTGGCCACTATAAGACCCTCCATTTCCAATCAAATATCAATCTCTTTTGGAAATTGGGCCTCTCCACCAAGCTCCTATAATAGTTTTTGCCATCATCATATTCATTTAGTTTTGTATTCATTAGGCCAAGCTCTTAGCAATTGCTAAGTGATGTTTGATAATGATAGATGTATATAATTTTTTTTATTGTAGGAAAATATGTTTTTGGGATAAATCATTTCATTCTATCATTAAAAATTATGATATGTGTTTTTTTTAGTTTTCATAAATATTTTTATAGAAAATAATTAAATATAACACATATCATAATTTTAATGACTGAAGGATATAACTTATCTCCTCGATAAGATAATTTATTCTCTTCTAAGATTTAAACTCATAGCTTCCATGTTACAACAAATACAATATTATTGTATCAAAGTTCACAATGTATTGACAATCTTTATACCACTTGGCTTTGAATAAATACACTTGTATTTAAATTCTATTATTGTTGGATTCACCGCCATAGAGTAATTTGTAGTTAATCCCTTTTTAGTTAAACCTTGGAATAGACACTTCATTCAATATTAAATATATATGAGGTTTATATGCCTTATATGAATGCATCCATACTTAATGTACACCAACAAGTATTGGATAGTTAGTTGGTTGGTGGCTAGGTTCCTTAAATATAATATCATAGGTTTGATTTATTTCATATGTATGTAGAACACTTTATTGATAAGTGATCTCTACGACAAAAAAAGGAGTAGTTTTCTTGCTCAGGAACTATATAATATTTACACATGTTAGTTTTAGAATAAAGTACTTATAAGAGATATATGAGTAACGATTTAACTATTTATATATGAGTAACAATTTAACTTACCAACCATGTTTCGACAAGCATGTTAAACATTCAAGAAAAGTTATAAATGTTACGGAAAAGCACTAGACATTAATTGAAGAAAGAAATTAAAACATCAAAACATCATTAAAGGGTCCTTAATAATCCTTCAATTAGAGAGAAAAGCCTGTAAGACATTATATCAATTTCCCCACTTGATTTAACATCATCTCTGATTTTTTATATATATTTCATTGTGGAGGGGTATGAAATGTCTTATTATTATAAATAGGCAAGTGGAAAATCCCTCTAAGTCTACCAATCTGGCCATAGTATTGAAATGTTATAATCAGTCTATTTTGCAAGGGACCCTTTAATACCTTAGGATATGGAATTTAACCAAACTTTCCTGTACATGCCATGGCCATGACCATTATGATTGTCACAAAACAATATCAGGTGGGAGCTCAGAGATTCAGAAATTCCCATTCAACTCCAAAGTGCTCATTACAAGTCTACAACAATGACCCAAAGTCCTCACTTCATCACCCTTTCTCTCTGGCTTATGCATATCTAATGAACAATCTAACTTTAGATGGTACAAAAACTAGACTTGCTAGGACCATATTCAAGAGCACATTGAACCATATTGGCCCTTTGATTGAACGTTTTCAAATTATTTTATTGTATACATGGGACTTTATAGTTCTTTATATATGCATCAAATATATGTATGATTAATTTAAATCAAATCAGTTTTTTTTACTAGCAAATGAAATGTAATCAAATCAAGTTCAAATACAAAGCAATTGGTCCAATTAATCTAGCCGCCTGCCATTAGTCAAACATTAAGATCAATACAACGCGTTTTGATATAAACTTGATTATCTCTATCCAAACCCACTAACACAATAGAGAAACGAGGACGCTAGCATATGGTTTCAGAGGGAAAAATGTATGCAATTAATAGTATAAGAAATTTATATACTATCAATCTATTATTTATCATTTATTTTAATTATTATTGATTTTTTTTAAAAATAACACAAATAAATAATAGATAATATATTGACCATTTATATATTTTTACACCAGCACATATTAGACTCGTGGTTTTATAGGGTCAACGACATAGAGAGAGGACCAAGGACTAAATGCCCATCCTTCAATTAATAGCCGAAACATGACAAATAAATGGCATAATGGGAGGGGGAACTTAACGTAATATACATGTTAGACTACTTGTTGAAAGATATAATCATATATTCAAAAGAGATTAATTCTTTAATTATAAGATAGATAATATTAATTATACCAAAAAATAATTCATATTATGATCTACATATATATTATATTTGAGTGCATATTTCATTTGATTTATTTTTGCAAAGAGAAAAAATGTGTACACCAACCCTTTAAGAGTTTTTATATTATCAATGTATTATTTTCAATTATTATTGTCTCGTAAAAAGAAAAATAAAACAAATAAATGATAAATAATATACTATGTATAATTTTTTTACAATATTCCAAAAGTTACACGGTTAAAAATAATAATTGGAGGGCCATGTATAATAAGCAAAGCTTTTCCATAGGGTTCTAGGGGGTCTTTTTCAATGTCATATTGCTACTTGATGGTTCTTGTGGGGCAAAATATCACCGACCCTTATAGTGTTTCCCATCCACATCAATTCCCCTTTTACACCCAATTTTAATTTAATTTCTTATTTTCTTGAGCTTCATATTCCCTCTCTTAAAAGCATCTATTTCTACAACTCATTCTCATTCTTTCTTGCAGCTCCTGTATATATCTTTATTCATTTTTCCTTTTTATTCTGTTTTCTCTCTTTCCTTTGAAAGTCTACCAATCTAACATAGAAGACTAAGAAGAGAATACCAATTTCTTTAATTGACATTTTTACTATTTGGCAATTTCCATGAGTGAAGAGATGAATTTTGTAAACTATTTTACTTAAATCAGTTAGTCATGTTAGACTAAGTGGAATGAACTTTAATTTGGTTATTTAAGTATGGTGTTTCGTGTTTGATGCGTGGATTCATACATGAATAATAAATATTTTTAGCATTTAGGCATTTGATTGTATCATGAGAGATTAATCTCACTTATCACGTTAGAAGATACTCTATAAAGCAAAACAAAAATCAATTGATCTCATCAACTAAATTCATCACAATCGGTAAGTATTTTGTTTTTTAAGCATGATCCCTTACCTTCACTTCATAAAAATGATTTTTATTATTGAGAGATTGTAAATAAATTAGGATCTCATCAACTCATGTCAATATTTTCTTGTCTCGTATGGTTATGTAAAAGAAAGAGATAAACACTAATAAATTTTTTTTGCCTATCTAACTCGCTCCTTGTATGATAAATGAAGTAAACAAAAATGATATTAGCGGAAAGTAATGTAGTACAAATTTACATTTGATTAAAAGTAGGGGCGACCAAGATTTGACCGCTCATTTGGCTTGGCTTGATCATGATCAAACTCAAGTAGGATTGGATCTCATTGAGTCTATGGTTGAGTTTGGATTTAAAAAAATAGACTCGACAAATATTTAGGATCGGGTATAAGACAAATCTAACTCGACCCGGACCCGTCTCATTGTTACTCATTTATCATGTTTGTATGTGCCTCTATTCAATTATGTACATAGTAATGATATCTCTTTGCTCGAAAATATCATAATATTTCATCAATAAATATAATTAATAATATATACATATATTATTTCATATGTCAAGTTACATATCTATAATAATAAATAACATTGAGAAGATTTTATGTAAAATGGTATATATATTTTATTTAGTCGGGTTCGGGTTAAAGACTGATCTTATTGATATTTAAGGTTGAGTTAGTTTCGAGTCTAAGACCGAGTCCAAATCCAAAAAATGGTCCAATAAACATTTATGGTCGAGCATGGGACAAGTTCCACCAACTAAGGATGACAATGAGTACCTAGACTCGTAGGTATCCGCAAAAAATACTCGCAACGGAACGGGTTTGGGTCTGTGATTTTTGACTCGTAAGTAATTGAGACACAAGATTTTAAGACTCATAATTGGATGGGTCTGGTCCGGACAATGAGGTACTCAGACCTACGAGTACTCGGACCCGCTATTCCTTTATATATATATATATATATATATATATGGTTAATCCATAATGTTATATTGTTAATTCATAAATATGATTGATATGTTATTAAACAATGATGTTACATTATTAAGTAGTGATGTGATATTATGTTATTAATTGATATGTGTAATCTAATATTATTTTGATTGAACAATTCTTATTAAAATGTGTTTAAAATATTAAATTATGTTTTATAATTTTTTTCCTTGTTGATTATCTAAATAACATATAAGATTGTAGGAAACAAACACACAATTACATAAAGTACTTACAATTATTTTTAATGTTTTTGAATTTGTGGGTACTAGTAGATTCGCTGAGTGCCCAAGAATCCATAAATAACAGAACCATTAAGTATCAACTATTTAGGGCGAATCTGAGTCCAAAGATGAAACAAAAGGGTAAGTATAGGTAATGTATTACCAAAATCTAACTTGACTCATTAGTATCCCTTCATCCACCTGATACTCACCTCTGCTTAAAAGTAACTTTCAACTATTGAGGTGTGACTATTCAATATTATATCAGATGAAACAATAAAATATCTCTAGTATAAAGAGATAAATTATCTCATTTAATAACTAAAACATGACATGTGTTATATTTTAATATTTTTATAGAAATATTTCTAAAACTAAATAAAAAATAATACATATATCTTACTTTTATTAACAGACTGAAATAAATTATCTTTTTATATGAGAAAATACTTTATTCTTATTATACATAAAATAAATTACTTGACGGGGCTCCACCATTTTCAGATTCAAAAAAGCTTGATAAGTAGATAAGGTGTTCTCACTTATGCACCACTTTTTACCTCTCCACGTGGCAGACCAACATCTTGTCCACGTAGGAAATGGGTGATCTGCTAGGTAAAGCATTTTCTGTTTAAAACGAGTAGGGATCTTCTCTAAATAATCTTTTTACACTTAGTTTTAAAATAAAAGTGTGTATAAACAAAAGACTATAATTATTTTTTATTATATCTTTTGTTTTATTTTGTACAGTACTTTATTTTTCATTACTGGATATGAATCTCACTCATTTCAACCCAAAACGTGAAAGTTAATTGACATATCTTATGTTACTCCCACCAAATAATGGTGAAACACTATTATCTAATAGTTTCGGTTGCTCTTAGGTACATTCATTGAAGGGTTTAGTAGCATAGATTTATTTTTCTCTCTCTCTGCCTAGTATAGGCATGACTTTATCTACACCTGTCTCCACACATACTCATATGTATAAGTACAAAGGATACGGATAGAGAAATATAATTAACAAATCTATTTGATAATTAGAATAAAAAATGAGTGTAATATTATGTATTATTTGTGTAAATATTTTATTTGATAATTATATTTAAAATTTAATGAGAATTAAATATGAATGATGGACGATACGTTGACAATGTATGACATACACTATTAATATATGTAATAAGTGTAATATTATGTATTTTCGGTATAAATTTTTTTATACATAATCATTATATTATTATTTGTTTGTATTAATTTTTTTGATGATTCAATGATAATTAAATATGAATATTTAATGTTGTAATAATATGTATAGAACTCATACACATATATTATTTTTTAATAGTTTGTTTTTCTTTTAAAATATTTGAAAAATGGCCCATACGGCAGTTTGAGGCCCACGATGTCGTATAATGTTTGAAATTTGATTAATGAATGTATTAACTTACCCAAATTCCAGCATTGTTAGGTTTAGGTCACTTCACTGTGGGCTCATGTCAATACATCTCTTTCCATCATGCCGTTTATTATTTTCAATTTAAAGCAAGATGGGTTTCTTCCATTTTTGAGGTATTGATCAATTAATTCACCTTTTCCACATTTCATGTGTTGTTTATTACTATAGAATTTTAGTTATTGGGTGAAATTTTCCTTTTCCAAATTATGTTAGAAAGAAAATTGGACTTTAATATTACTGAACAGGTCGAATATAATTTGAATTTCCAATCAGGGGTTGGGCCTTTTTCACGCAAGGTTTTAGAAATAGATAAAAAAGGAGAGGTAATTGATTTGTGCATTAACACAAGGGAGACTTTATGAAGCAGTTGAAAGGAAATTAGTTGAAAAATATGGCAAGATGGCTCACTTTTTGGTGCAAGAAAGATCAATTAGAAAATTAGTTTTCAACGTTACAGCATTTATTTCGTGGCTATAGAAGGAAACGGGAAGGAAAGAAAATAACATTATAAAAGTTAATGTTTAAAGGATAATAAACTATTGTCTATATTAAAATTTGTAAAAAAAGTTATTATATTTTTTTGGAAGTAATAAATATTATTGGGTGTTTAAAATATTAAAAAGTAATCAAACTTTACCTAATTCTCCAAAGAGGTTAAAAAGTAGGAAGTGAAAATTTTGAAATTAATAATCTAGTTGTATAAGGTTTCACTAGATCCCAAGATAGAGGGTTCGATTCCTATGGGCAATACTCTTTGGGAGAGACAATCACAAATCCCAAAATAAATTAATTCCGTATAAAAAAGGTGAAAAAATATCCCTTATAGTACCAAAAAGATCTCAAAGAGACAACTTCAGTTGCTAAGAAAATATGAAGTAAAAAATTATCCAATTGTGGTTTTTATCAACAAGAATGAAAATTTGACTCTCTCAAACTTTAGATCCCATTTACAATACAATAATGTTATATCATTTTACTAATTCTCATGATATCACAAAATAATATTTGTTTATTAATGATTAACATATGAGTGACATATGTTACTTTCTCGTGAGTAAGATGAATAATAAGAGAATATATCATTTTTTTTTTAAAATAAGAACCAAGATGGAAAGTCACAGACATTTTATGATGTCTTTTTTAAATTGATGGTTAGTGTAACACTTTTCTAATAATTTTGCTTAGATTCCGGTCTACTTAAAGATGTTTATTTTCTTGCATCGAGTTTGTGTTTTATTTAGTCCTTGTTATGGTTGTCCTTTTTGGCTTTACGTTTCTTTTCTATTTTGATACTCATTGTTTCATTTGATTTACTAGTTGTTGCATTGACTCCAGTGATTTATGTTGCTTCATTGTCTCTAATAACCTTTACTATGCCTATGATCCTTCTTATTGTTGCCTCTTGTCATTTTTACTTAATCTTATTGTTATCTCTATTCAGTTCCACCTGATCTTGTTTCATCCCAAATATAGTTTCATTTCTTTATCGTTGTTTTGTCTCCATTGTATTATGGGTCTACTTTGGAGGAATGTTAAAGGTATGATTTTGGAATAGTTAAAGATATGTTTAAATTAGGATTGATTTAGTTTAATCGCTTGATTAGATAATTAAGTTATGATTTACTTTATAATTATGTTTATTATACTTGATTATTATGTATTAATCCTACAAATATGACCCCTTCTTGGGAGTAACACGATCGTCAAATGGTTAAGATGAAAAGTTTAAAAAATGAAATAATTAAGAGATTAAGGTTTGAGTCTCATTTAATACTAACATACTAAATTTGACTATAAAAAACAAATAGGACCACTTCTTGTACCCTCCGGGAGAAAGTGATAATACATGAAGTTTACGTACCAGAAAAAAATATGTTCACATTTGGTAATTGTTTTTTTTAAGATTTGCATGTGGTAATTTTTTTTAAGATCTGCACGTGTTAAACGTTTTTTAAGGATTTACATCCGGTAAAATACAAATATCATATTCAATTTTGTTACTTTGTCTCAATTTCTAACAAATAATTGATAAATAATTATAGCAAGTGAAATATTTGAGTGGAGCAAATGGAATATAATCACATGATAATCCACACACTGAAAACAAAATCGAACGAATTAAGGCAATACAGAGCAAGTAAAAGTAACACCGACATTCTCGTGAGATTTTCAAATCCTATATCATTACTCAAACTGTTATGCATAAATAGTAACATTTTCCACAAGATCTTTTTGTACACACTTACCTCAAGATTCAAAACATCATTTAAAATTTCACACACAAATAAGTGAAAAAGTTACACGTGAACGCTCTCACATATATGATGAGAGAGTTCAACCCTTCATGAAAAATTTCTAAACCAAACCCCATTTTTTTCTTTGTTAACTAAAAGAAACAATGGAAAAAAATTTAAATGAGTGGTACATTTAGCATGAGTAAAGATGTGAAAGATAAATGAAACTCACGAACCATTTAATTTCAATGCAAAAAAGTTTGGACTGCAACACTATCTTAGGTGGTTAGTCACGTAGCTTCTCATGTGTCCTTAAAAATCACAAAAATTCAAATAAACTTGACCCATCTCTCTATTTCTCTTCTCAACATATTATATATATTTACACCTAATACATGCATATGTATATGATGTTAGATCTCAAGTGTTTTATTTTTCTATTGCAATATCATCATATATTGTTGCATGGTGTCCTTTCTTTTTAGTGCAGCATAGTGGACACTAGTCTACACCACCATAATATATACACTGCACACTGCACGCACCTCATGAAATTCAGCTTTATATTCAAACTTTCCTTCAATACCCACCCACTAACTCTCTCATCCATTCATTTTTAAATTATTTCCCTACCCTTCATTCTATCATATAAAACATTTTAATATTTTCTATTTGTGTGACCGTTTTCAAAAAGTTTGGGAGAGAAAGTTAGAACTTAGAGGTGGAAAAAAATTATACTATGGTATAAATCATGACGTATTCGAACACGATAAGGGCATCAAGTTATCGGGTAAGATTATAAAGGTGGCGAAATTTGTTCTATCATATATTTCTATTATTTGAATTTGAAACTTTTGATTAAGCTAAAATAATTTCGTGTGATTAGAGCTAACAATTTAGATTGTTCCACCACGATTTAAAGTTGAGCCAACAAAATCCAAACTAGTTAGTCGGAAAAAACAATTTCTTATATATACCTAGCCAACCTTTTAACTTGGTTATTATGTTTTTTGATAGCTTGTGTAGCTTGACATGTTAGGCTCAATTAGACAAATTCGAAATAACTCAAGTTTTTTTGAGTTATTTTTTTAAATCTAAACTTATTCATTTTTCGAATTGATCCATTTTAGCAAATCGTGTTGGCTTTGGTCAAAATATTTTATATATATTTAATTTTATATGAAATCACTTGATTGTATTTCTTTTTTTCTTAAGAAAAACATTTGATGTTACCAAATGTGAAGAGGTGTGTCTAATAAAATTAAGCAACTAGGATTTTTTTTATTCATATGAGAAAAAACATAGAAAATAGCAATTGAGACACACTAATATCACTTCTAGTACATTCAACTTTAAGATGCTCTAACTAACCTAAAGTTGTTGCTTCCTTGTTCTTCTCACTTCTCAGTGTTTTTTTTTTCCAGTTTAACAACTGTGATAACAGAATCTCAAACACAATATTCATATTCGAGGTCTTTGTCTACTTGAGAACTTTGAAAACAACTTTTTATCATTTGGGTATTCCCAAAGTTACATTTTTTAAGATCTACCATCACCTTTTCTGAGTTATCAATTGCATACCACTAAGGCACTAACTAGTATTACTATTATACTGCTGCATCAAAATACACACTTTCTCAAGTGCTTCAAAAAAATACGATTTATGTACCCTTATGTAATTATGATCAATGTACCCTTTACCCTCCAATTTATGTATTTTTCATTGCCCATTTTCCCTTATTATCCTTTCATGTGGTTTTTGGATTTGATCACTTAATTTGAGCATTGGGTTGTGTTCTGTTTTTGTTCTGCCTTGGTCTGAAAAAGTTAGAATCCGAGGCCATTTCTTTGGAGTTATTTTAATGGAATAATAGCTTTTTAGTTAAGGTGGCTTTTGGAGAATGGAATTTATGCTATTACGGTTCCCGTTTTGAAACACAAAACAGTGAAAACAGTGATGGTGTAAAAGAGAATGAAGAAGGGTTTTCACTTTTTGTTATATTTTTTTTATGTAAAATGACTAAAAGCTTTTTTCATTGATATTATAAAGGTAGAACATTGGCTTTAGCATGCAACTTGGCTCCGGTAAAAAGAGGGAGCGTCCAAGACACTAATAGAATAAACTAAATACTCACTGAGACAAGAAGATCATGCAAGATATGAAGAAAAAACTGCAGAAGCATAAGCAGGTTGTGGTCAATGAAGAATCTAAGAAGAAGGAGCGTCACATTGTGACATGGAATAAAGAGGTTTTTCTAGTATATATTCTTTTATTTCGTTATTAATTGTAGTAGTATTAGTATTCTATTGCATTCTTCAATCTTTGGAGTAGTGTCTTATCTGTGTTATGTGAGTTGCAGGAGGATGATATACTAAGGGAACAGATTAGCACACATGGAACTGAAAAGTATTGATACCCTTTTTTGTTAGTCTTCTTTTGAATTATTATTCACTAGTCACTAGTGCTTTTTTTTTATTGGTATGGTTGTGATTTGTGAAACTAAGGGATTTTGATTGCAATAACTACATGCAGTTGGACAATTATTGCTTCTAAATTCAAGGACAAAACGACAAGACAGTGCAGAAGAAGGTGAAGTTTTTGAATTTAGATAAGAGTTCAATCAAGATGCTTTCGGTTTTCGGTTTATTAAAAAGTTCATGAAGACTTTCATGGCTTCTGCTTTGTTGTTGTTATTCTCAATCTGATACTTAAGTAATTGATTAAACACCAGATGGTACACTTATTTAAATTCTGATTTCAAGAAAGGAGGATGGTCACCGGAGGAAGACATGCTCTTATGCGAGGTAAATCGATACTTCCTATGTTCCAAAGCTATACTTTCATGCTACAGCAGTTTCCGTTGGAATTTAACAAGTTTAGTATATTATAACAATCTATAGAACTCTGAAAATTTGGACTACAACTTCCACTTTTCCTTATTGTCTCTGCCTTCTGTGTGGTGGATTATAATCCATTCATTAACTGTGGATATTAAGTGCTAGTACCGTAGCAAGATCGTTTATTTTGCATCTAATTCTTGCCTACTAAGAGTAGGTTACAACTTACAAATGTTCTGTGTTTTCTGACTGAATGTGATTTTTGAGCTAATTTCTCGCTATTATCGGTGTAGGCACAAAAAGTATTTGGTAACAGGTGGACAGAAATAGCAAAGGTGGTTTCAGGCAGGTAACCAAAAATGCATTCTTTCCTTAAAGAAGAATACCAAATATACATTTTACCAATAGTTATTCTTATTGCCATGTTTTGTGTGCAGAACCGATAATGCTGTGAAAAATCGTTTCTCCACATTATGCAAAAAAAGAGCAAAATATGAAGCCTTGGCAAAAGAGAACAACTCTTCATTCATCAATTCAAATAACAAGAGGGTTATTTTACAACATGGTTATAATACAGAGGCAGAATTAGAATATGCGATAGCTAATAAGAAGATGAGGTATGTTACACTAAGTATCAGATTAAGAATACACAATTTCGATAAGAAGAGTGCTAACTTGTCATCATGTTGCCATATAGGAGGTCCCATATCCCTGACTATGGTGCAGAAAAGATTGGCTTTGGTGATAGATCACATAAACAAAATGGAACTCCATTAAATCAGCAATCAAGAGCACCCTTTGCAGAGTTATCTCAAAACTCTCGTAATGTGAACATCTTTCCAGGTAAACTTCATGTCTGCAATGCGATGTTTAGTAGTTATGTTGATGTTTTCAAATTGAAGAAAAAGAAAACAGGACAACAGTAATATATTCAGCCTAAAGTAACTTTTTATATCCTCTCATTCTAATATGACTCTTGGTTTATCATGCTTTTGCAGCCCAAAACAACAAGATTCAAGGAACATTCCTTAAAAAGGATGACCCAAAGATAAGTGCATTGATGCAACAAGCAGAGTTACTAAGTTCACTAGCTCTAAAAGTTGATGCAAAGAACATGGACCAAAGTCTTGAAAATGCATGGAAGGTGAGACTTGATAGTTTCTGCACTTGCTCTTGTTTTAAGTCTTGAACTTATGTGCTTCTTTAAGAATGAACTTCTTAGTTGGTGTCATCAAAATCAAAGACCAAAATATGTATTATATCTCAAGATTTAAATCAATATTCATGTCAACCCTATCTATATGATAATAATGAAAGTCATTAACATATTTGATACTCGATTTGAAAATTCTAAAATAATTTCCTTGGTAAGCTAGATAATATATACTTATTATTGGATGGATTAAGTTGATTCTGCTATTATTACCTGAATGTACTTTGTAGTACCTGATTGTACTGTGCTTAGTTCTTTAGCACCCTGGTAGCATCACAAGCTAATCATAAAGAATTAGGCATTATAGGATCATATAATTTCTAGACAAATGCAACATTATGCATGTCAAAAAGCACCCCTCTACAAGATTAAACTTTTAGGTACAGTCTCAGGGATGACTTGTTTCTCTAACATGCCCCTTGAAACAAAAGTCACTTGAAATGTAGATCTTGCGCAGGCCCACTTTACCTTATGCTAACGCTTTAATTATGAATAATGAGGTTGCGAGGATTGAATTCCTGACCATTTTAATCATAGATATTCTAACAAGACAAAAGAAATAATGAAGAGTGTTAAAAATTGGTAATCTTGGCTTTGAAGAATATCTGAAATATTTTCATAGATCAGCTTGCCAGCGTTTCGCTGATATAAAAAATGCGTAACTTGATTCTGATAATCCCAAGCTAATATCTGCATGGCTTAGTTATTGAGCATATATCTTCTAACACATGTGTATTGAGACCAGGTTCTTCAAGAGTTTCTGAATCGTACAAAAGAATCAGACACTCCCAGATATAAGATTCCAGATTTACAGCTTGTAGACCTTAAAGATTTGTTGGAGGACTTAAAGAGTAGTAGTGAGGGAATCGAGCCATGTTGGAGGTACTTTAAGTTCATTGAAAATATAACATCATGAGTGCTATATGGAATATCTAATAGTTTCTGAATCTATTACAGGCAAATGGAACTATATGTAGACTCTCCGGGCAGTTCTGAATACAGTACAGGATCAGTTATACTGCCGCATTCCGCTGATGAGAATTTGGAACACGCGCTACATCAAGAAATTGGAACGGAACTGAAGTCTATTCAAATTGGAGATGGAGATGGAGATCAAGGAGTTAGAGAATGTGACCAAGGGCTTCTTTTTAGTCCAACAGTGACTCAAGGTAAGATAATCAAGTTCCATGATAAGAAAATAAAAATAAAAGGGAAGACAATTTTTGGTACCAAAAATTTCCAGTTTAGAAACAATGTACAACTTTGCCAGGTAAATGATGTTAAAAGAGTGGTAACATATGACACTCGTTGCCATAATTTATATGGTTAATTGTTCCTAAACTATATTTATTCTGACTAAGAAATTATGTTTTATAATTTGTCAAAATGAAATAGTTTTTATATCCTATCCTAACATTTTGATGAATCAGAATTGCTAATTAGATATATATATATATATCTTTCTGTAGCAGATATATTTTCATATTGTGAGGAGCAGATAAACAATGATGGCATTGTTTCTGCCTTATCAAGTGCAGAGTTCAATTCCCCTCTTCAAGTTACCCCTATATTCAGATCCTTAACTGCAGGAATTCCTAGCCCACAATTTTCAGAAAGTGTAAGTTAACCATTTGGAGACTAAAGAATTAAGTGCAACAGCAAGATTGTAGCAGTAATAGTTACATGTTTTATTATACTAGTAATAATATTATCCTTGGCATAAGTGTATAACCATTTTTTTCTTCTTTCTTTGACACCATTTTCTTTATGAATTTTGCAGGAAAAGAACTTCCTTATGAAAACACTTGGAATGGAGTCTCCATCACTCAACCTAAGTGCCAAAACCTCACAACCACCACTCTGCAAACGAACCCTACTACATAGCTTATAATCTGAATCTCTAATTCGGTCCGATATACAAATATATATAAGTCCTTCCCTTTTTCTAAATCCTTTCTCCCTTCCCTCAGCAATCTGGCTTGTTGAGTTCTTCTCCACTTGGTTTGAAAAAGATTGCAGTTTTGGTTCAGCCTAAAATTTTGAAAGCCACACCCTCCCTTAGAATGTTACTGCACATTCTAAGGATCTTCGGCACACCTAACAGTGTTCTTTTCTTGACACTTGCACCAAAAACTAGTGTGCTTAGTGTGTCATTCTTTGGTTTGTCTTCTTCGATATCATTCTGGGTTTGTTTTTTTCTCGAATCCAGCTTTTGGTCTATGGTTTGCTTTTTCTTTTTGTACAGAGCTTGTTGTGTGATATTAGTCATCTTGAGTGTATGTATACCTTGGCAATTCGCCGATCCTACTACATATATTGAACATAAACATAGATAGAAGAGAGAAAGGCAAAAAAAAATTGAGAGTAAAGATTAACCATTAGGAATTTGGATTCCTATTTATTGTTTTGGGCTTGCATAGATTATAGAATACATATTCTTTTTATCTTTTTGGTTCTGATGTACTGAAACATAATTATAAATGGAGTGGAAGTGCATTTTGGCTTTGGTGTGCAGATACTGTTTTGTGTTCAATCTAACCTGTATTTAGCACATAACCAAGTGTATCGAAATTCTTCAAAGTGAGGAAATAGTTGGATCCTAACACCCCACCATGCTATGCAGGCTGGCTGTGCACCCTTTGACTAATTCAGGTAAACATTACAGTGCTGGCATCACCACCCGTGCTGCTCTCATATGCGGCCGGGAGACATAGTGAAAAGCTCTTATCCCAATTGATAAAAACCATACGAGAGCCGCACTACTAAACATAACAAGTTACTTTCACAACCCCATTTTCAGAAGAGAAGTTATAAAAGAACTACAGGTAGCCAATGCCAACAACCAACCAAGTTATTGCATGTTTAGCATTCATGTATTATGGCATAAGAGTATAAGACACAGTTTAAGCTCCATTAATTTCCCAAAGAGCTAAACATAACAAGAAAAAATGAAGAATGAAAAGTATAGCTGTGTACTTACATATTATACAGGAAAGTAACATCTTACTCTAGTGTGATCGGGTATGCTGACATTGCTATCACCCTTTCATACTCTAAGTTCTAAGGCATGTTGGTTATTTTGCAATGAGTTGTAGACTGTGATGTGGAGAAGAACAATTGTGGAGGAACTTGATTCTTATTTAGTTGGGATGATTAGTTGAAGGGAGTGGTGGTGGTTGAAGACATGAGAGACATAATAATGACTATGGCAAAAGTAATTTGGTAAAAAGAAGGGAAGGAACACTACAAAATAAAGCACATTTGTTAGCTGTTAACTTTCTTGAGGGAAGGAACACTTAACACACTCAGTTGACCTCCAAATTTTCACTCTCTTCAATTGAATTTTACCTAAAAGATAAGCTTGTTCAAGACCTGCATGGAATTTTTTCTTCAATGTAATTGATTTTAAAATGATAATGCTAGCAATAATGTTATGTATACACTCAACTTTGACATTACCTTTTGTGGAAAGAAAAATAGTAGCAATTGAAATGTCCAATCTTATAATTTCCTGTTTTCTTTCCATAAAAGGTAGGCATGTAAGCTAAGTGTCAAAGTTGAATGTTCATATAATAGCACTGTAATGCTATTTAGGAGGCATATATACCGAGATGATGACTAATTTATAGCAAGATATGGGAAGAGTTTTCGCTATTAAATAATTCAGTTATTAAGTTAAATAATTCTGCTATGAAGCATGCAACCATATTTAGATTATACCAATCTTTTATTCTCCCTACAAGGAAAATAAACTAAACTAAAACATTTTTTTGTATAAATTAAAAAAAAACAGTGCAAGCAAATTAGTAATGCTCAGTCCACTACTTAGTAAGTTTACTTTTAACATTCAAGAAATACTGAGATAATCTCCCTGAAAACAAGAGATGAAGTTGATAGTCTGAAAACACATCTTTGCCCTGGTATGCTATAAAACTAAAAGTAGCTCTTCATTATGATACACAAACAACTAATCCTTAGCACAATCAATAAGAAAATGGGATCTCACCTATTAACTTTGTACCTCTCAAAGAGGATCTATTCAGTTACAATTGCCAATATTCCTATGTATAAATCTTAATTTGGTTCATTGAACCTTAAAGGTTTTAGTGATATAGCAAGAGGGTTGAAGGGTAAAATAGCTACACAATAGCATTAACGTTTGAATTAAATATTGCTTAAGGGCTTCATGTGGCTTTTCTCTTCTTCTGCAATCTCTGCAACTTCTGCCACTTGAGGTAGATCTGGTACGACAATCCAGAGAATACCATAAAAACACACCCCCATTGCTTTGTTGAGAGAGGATTCCCACTCAATAGCGAAGAAATCACAATGCTAGCAAATTTGCGAGTGGTAGTGATGGTTGTGTTAGCCAACGAGCCAAATCGGCTTATAGTCAAGAAAATGAAATTCTGGCCCACAGCACCACAGCAGCAATAGAGAAAAATATCCCATGCTGCCTCTGGATACTGTCTGCAAAAGTGAACTGCCTCAAATCCACTGCCACGGGGCCATCCAAACATGTAAATCATATTGTATATGGTTCCCCATAAATTCATTCCCAACATTATAGTCCAAGCACTTGTTTTTGGATACCTGAGTAAAACAAAAAATCAACGAATCTGTATGAGTTGTTCGCAATTAAAATAGTCATTTGCCATACCATGCCTAATAAACAGAAACTCAAACATTGAAAGCAACAACAGGCCTCATAGTTTTTTCCAAAAAGCCACATCACATACTTAGTGTTGTTTACCACTTAACATATCAAGTTATCTACTAGAGACAATTTTAAGCCAATATTTCCAGTCAACAAGCTAAATACGAAAGCCTAAGATTCTAAGCCTATACATTACGGTAATATGGTTCTCTTCTTCAGATACCAATATTGACTTATTCACTGACAAAAAAATCTAACAGAATTAATGTAATACTAGTTCACCTTCATAGCTGGATTAAAAGACAAAATCAAAGAGATACAATCCAGGAACTGTCCAATATTTCCCATAGATTAAAACTTCAGGTTTGCAGAAGAGGGGTCTAAAAATATTATTAAGAATGTTTATGTTTTTTCAAACACCTAAGTGTACAAAACAAGTCAAACAGTAATGAAGATCATAACAAAATAAACATTTATAAGATAAACTTTACGAATGCAGATTCTTGTCCACTGTCCAAAAGAGTGCATAGCAAGGTATAGAAAGAAGTGAATAAGGAAAGAGGAAGTGTAAGTGTAAATTGCATAGTTTACATGCTATTAAACAGACTGGATTTGCTATATGCCAAATCAAAAGAGGGAAAAGCTTCTCTAATATTACCTTGCTTTTAAGGAATCCTGTGTTGCATTAGTAAATCCATCAAAAGCAAGGTTCAAGAAACATAGCCCATAACCAAGGGGAGCATTTGGATGAGCCAGCTTGCTGATAGTCTTCGAGCTAGTCTGTAATGAGCATAAGCAAAGAAGGTGAGCTGCATTCATATACCACAAAAATTCCTAAAGAAGGTCGGTGAGAGTTCTGTTATTCTGAAAACTTCCTAACCTTTAGAAGTGCAAATGTTGATACACCTCCAGCAACAAGGAATGTGCACAGGTATTCTGGAATAGTGTATCTTATACTATATACCAGAGTACCCATCAGCATAACTGCATTAAGGTAAAGTGAACAGTTTGTTAGGCAGATATGAATATTTAAAAATCAACAAAAATGATTAAAACATATTTCTATCATCTTTTCTGCTGAATGATTAAATATCAGAATCAAGCACAAGCACTTCCGTTCTAAAGATGGTAAGGTAAACAATAATGAGTGAATGAACTATTTTCAGCCTGCCCTTGTGTGAAGAAGAAAGACAGCATACTAATTACTAAGTAAAAGTTTAAGGTACATATCAATATGGGTTATCCATTCAAAAGAAGTATAATATTTCAAGGCTTCAAGTATAGGAGCATGTATAAGAACAACAAAAATCTCAAAAACTACAATGATCTATGACTATCCATCATTTGGTAAACAGTAAATATTCACTTCCATTGGTTTAAAACTCAATCAAGTGAAAATTTACCAACTAGTTTTCCTTAATTCCCCAAGGATAGGAAAAACAAATATTGAAGCACTTCAGCACAGAATATGATTAATGCAAGAATAGTAAGCAAATAAAATAAACATCAACTAATTTTCATTGCTTCTTTAAAAATAACATGCTCTTATGGGTATCAAGCACAAAGTACAAACCTGGAATCATTTTCGATGACTTTGCCAAGACCTGCAAATAGAAAAAAATATCACTGCCCATTAAAATCCCCATACCCATAACATTCAGAAAAACAACAATCGGCATAGCGTGCAGGATGAAAATTCATGAATGACCTCTTTCATTGATAAATTAAAGAAAGACAATGGAAAGAGTAATGTTGCATATGAACAAAGGCATGCTTATGACATGAATAAATACAATGACCATTCCGTATAGGTGACCCATTGTGCAAAATCAAACACCATCCTTAACATTTGAGTTAGATTTTAATGAACTGAAAGTGTTTTTTTGTTTTTTGCAGAATCCTCCACTCTTAGCATTTAATGAGTTTTACTCATTAAATGACGTGGCACAAAATCATCACATGTATAACACAAAATTGAATGACAGTATAATCTTAACCTTATACCAAATAAATTTAGGTAAATGCTAACCATTAGTTAAGTATAATCAAAAGATGGAAAACTTTATTGACAATTGTACATTTTAAATTTTAAACATAATAAATGCACCACTATTATTTATAGTAGAACATTATCGAGCCAGTTGATCCATGAAGCTAGGCTTTTAACTATTGTTGCAGTATATAGTTATATACAACAAAAAAGTTTCATTCCTTAACCAGTGTTCTATTGGTTAACCAGATCCTTAACATAATACAATTTCAAAAAAGAAAGTATAGAACAAAAACAAATCATACCTGAGCAGGGTAACTAATATACTTCAAAGCTTCAATTCCCATAGCTGGACCAATAGTATTGGTAATACCAGCACTCCAATAAGACCGCCATGGTGCCCCACCAGATTCTCCATTAGACCAAATCTTTATCACTGTATTCACACAAACAACAATTCAACCAAATCAAAATCATATTCCAACACTACATTGCACTTTAACATAGCCAAAAAAAATACACTAGAAACTCACTTATATATGACCAGATTAAGCACACTACATTCTGCGCCAAGTTCAGAAACGCAAGGTGCTCGAACCTCTCACCGTTTGGACCGAACCGTTTCGTCGATCTGAACGAAAATCAAATAATCGAAAATGTTAGTGACAGAAAAGGAACTATAAATTAGATACGTTTATATTTTGGAGAAAGGGATCGGAGAAAACGGTTATGCTTACAGAGTTTCCTGAAGAACGCCTTGGTAGATGTAAGCGGACCAGATGCCGGCGACGCAGAAAGCGAGGACCAGGATGCGGCGGAGGCCGGTGGCGTGAGCCTCCATGAGATGCGGTGGTGGAACAATGAGATGAACCGGTTTTTTTGTGAACCGGAGTGTGGAAATTAATGAGGGGAAGATCGGAGAAGCAATGTGGGAAAAAAAGAGATTAGTGAAGTTTTAAAGCTACATAGATTTGCCACGTGGAGGATTTTCATTGGATGTTACACGCCATCGCGCTCCTCATTGGATGCGCTAACGCATACCCGCGTGTTCTCTTCTCGTTTAAAAATACTTGAATATGACTTTCTCCCCCAAAATTTATAATTTTTTTCTAATGTTTTACTCATATATCTTAATCTGTATTGTTTTAAAAAATCGGATATGAAAAATACTAACATAAAATATTTAATTCAAAACATAAAAATAACAACACTAAAATCATTATAACTTTAACTTTTTTTTTAGTATTAGTAAGTGTATTTTCACTTTTTAAATAAGAAATTAATTTTTCGTTTATAGCCCTAATTGAAGCGATAAAAACATGTGGATTATATTCCCATTGATTTTTTCATAAATATTTTCCTATCATTTCGTCAATACTTGATTTATGAAAAAAAATTAGTTATATGTAAGTCTATATTAATAGAATTAAATAACGTTATTCACACCTTAATATATACATATGAGATATAAATTGCAAATGAATTATTATCTGAGAACAAAGCTATCACATTTTATATATTTTACATATTTTACACATTTTGCATATGTTGAATTGTTTCTCAACATGTGTATATTAGTTTGTTAGCTAGTTAGTTTACACCATAAATAAGGTTTTTCATGCCTATATAATTCAATGAGAAAATTTCACAATATTCATTTTATGCTTCCGTATTATTTTCGCAATATGGTATCAGAGCCTTTGTCCTGATGACATTGGTTACCGCTGCGCATTCTCTACAATTATTATTTCTTTATTCTAATATTCATCTTCATCGACATCACACTCCAAAGAAGTAATTATTATTATCTTCTAGTTCTCCTACCAAGGTAGTCTCTTTCTTGCCATTACCGATATTGCATTACTTGGAATCCAAGAAAGCAAGAATCAAAAGTTGAGTTTGTTTACGGTGGATAATAATAATAATAATGCAGAAGAAGCAACACCAGAATCACCAACTTCTCATCTTGATCTTCCCTACCATGGTGACCTTCTCCACCAACCCATCACATATAACCTCACCACCCATACCCCATCACCATTCCATTAAACATTGACATTGATCTCAACTTCAACATTGCAACACCAATATCAATGTCATCTCCTTCATCTTGATGGTGTTGACCATTCAATTTATTCACAAATTTGGGACAAATATGAAGTCCTTTAGCAACAAAATCAACAAGATCAACAAGAACAAGAACAACAACAACAACAAGATCAACAACAACAAGATCAAGTGATTGAGAAAATTCAATCACGTTAGGATTGAGATTCTGATCCATTACATTGTCATGATATCAAATCGAATTATCAAGCTGAAGTCATTGTCATTTACCCTCCAACTTGAGGGAGGCTATTAGAGAACAAAACTACCACATTTTACATATTTTACACATGTGAATTGTTTCTCAACATATGTTTATTAGCTAGTTAGTTTACACTATAAATAAGGTTTTTCATGCCTAGATAATTCAATGAGAAAATTTCACAATATTCATTTTATACTTCTGCATTATTTTCGCAATATAAACTTTACACAAAAATCAAACAAACTAACTTAATAGAGATTGGCCCCATGCAGTTCACAACCCTACCTGCAATTGTAATAGATAACCTCATTTTTAAATCTGTTATAGTTAGTGTGAGCTTATTCAACAGTTTTTTTATTTATCTAAATATAAATTGTCTATCACTTCTTAAGGTGGAAAAGGAAATGGATAGTTACTAGTAGATATGTCATATGAGTGAAAATATAAAGAATGGGCAAACTATTGTGCAGTCATTTGCTTAAATTTGAATATGAAAATCCACGTTTGAACCAAAGGTTTTTATTTGACTCTAATAACCTATGATGATTTGGTCATTCATAACTGAGGGTTTCTGATATTGATACATAACTTATTGTTTAGCTATAGTACGTGAAAATTTTAGGTTCACAGTGACCCTCTCTTGATAAATCACTTCTGAATATCATTCTAAAGGGTATTGTTGACTTTTTCCAACATATATCTCTACTATTTGTAACTAGAGAAAAAAGTATCTATGAGATACTGTAGTAAAATTGTTAGGTAAATATGGTGTATAACTTTTTAAAATATTACCAGAGTAGTATATTTTTTCACTGGTACGCACAAGACTTTTTTCTTCTTAAAATCATGGACACCATCCACAATTTTACTTTTTCTCTCTCTAAAGTTATGGATGATATCCACAATTTCACTTTTTCCCTTTTCTCACCCCTAAAGGCTGTGAAGCTTGAGTAGTATGTTGTAGTGGATACTATCCACGAGTACTACATAACCAGAAAACACTACAACATTCTTTATTCCTTCTTATTTTCTCCTAATTTCATTCATTCTTTCTATTCATTTGTTTGCCTTCCTTGTTTATCTTCAAGGTAACTACATTACTTCCATAAGTATAAGTATTATTATTATTATTATTATTATTATTATTATTATTATTATTATTATTATTATTATTATTATTATTATTATTATTATTATTATTATTATTATTATTATTATTATTATTATTATTATTATTATTATTATTATTATTATTATTATTATTATTATTATTATTATTATTATTATTATTATTATTATTATTATTATTATTATTATTATTATTATTATTATTATTATTCTAAAATCTATAATGTTTATAATTTTATACTTTCATGAGCAATTTATTTCACCAATTTATCGATTAGATAATATTTTGAAAGTCTATGGACATTAGTTTTAGTCAATTTGTAATGAAGAATATTAGTCTCTTACTCGGGACTTTCATTCATCCCTAATCATGTTATGAAATGAACTGAAAGACCAAAAATTACACAGATACATAATGAAATGGATGAAGTTCAATCTCAACAGATTAGAAAATGTGGATGATGTAGGGAAAAAGGCCATAACAGGAAAAAATGTCCATTCCGAATGAGGGAAATGGGTGAGAGTTCTAGGCAACCTGTTAATGATAAAATTATAAATATCATAGTATTCAGAATAATAATAATGCTTATACTTATGGAAGTAATATAGTTACCTTGAAGATAAGCAAAGAAGACAAACAAATGATTAGAAAGAAAGATGAAAGATTATAAGAAAATAATAAGGAAAAAAGAATGTTGTAGTGTGTTTTCTGGTTATAGTGGGAAGTGATATATGTAGGGTTTAGGAGAGAAAAAATGGAAAAAGTGAAGTTGTGGATACCATCCATAACTTTAGGGGAGAGAAAAAGTGAAATTGTGGATAATGTCCACAATTTTAAGAAGAAAAAAGTCTTATACATACTATCCACGAGTTTTGTGAAAAATGCATTACTCTGGTAATATTTTAAAAAGTTACACCAAAAACGTAATAAACAAGTCAAAATACACTAGTTGTGTAAATTTTCCCTAATGAGTGTATTTTTTTATTCTATCATTTATAAAGTTTTGAAAAGCTTTCTATCCCTAGCAAGTTGCTAGAGCATGATTGAACCAACTATTCAAGAATGTCCTACATTCTTTCTTACTTAACACTACAATATTTTCCCCTTCAAATAATGATTTTTATTTTATTGGTAATAAAGCATTGTATTCCATATAGGCAACAAATGTTGGATATGATAGAAATATAAAATGAGAAATGAAGAAGTTGAAGATTCATCATTCATGGTCAATTCACAGTTGCCAAACCAATTACAATCCAATGAATGAAAAGGTCATGAATCGAGCAGATGGATACCTTTGATTCTCCTAATAGGTAGGAAGTTATCAATGCATTCACATGTACGGGAAAATACATGATTAAGAATATATATATATATATATATATATATAATATTACTTATGAATTTCTATGATTCAAACATATTCAAATACATAATAAAAATAAATGATAATGATGTTGTGAAACTTTCTATTAAATCAAAACTCATGTAATAGTAGCACAACAAACATAGAGCATACAAAAGATTTAGTAAAAGATAGTTTTGAGGGAATAAAAATAAATAAATGGATTGAAAAACAACACATTTGATGTTGGAAAAATAATCTAATAAATAAATGATTCCATTCAGAAATAAATACATTTAATACATTTGATGTTGGGAAAATAATCTAATAAATGAATGATTTCATTCAGAAATAAATACATTTAATACAAATATTAATAATAAATGAATAAACGTATTGAAAGAATAAATTAATCAATACAATTTTATTATTAAAGGCATATTACAAATATATTATTACTTAAAAAACTAATAAATATGTATTACAAATAATTTGAATTAATTTATTATATATAGGTAATAGATAGAATAGAAAGATAGTAATAATAAATACTAAATAGATTTTGATGAAAAAAAAGGTTTGATTCAAGTTTTTTTATAAAATAAAATCTGAAAGGAAACTCTTTTCAGAGGTTGAATAATTTGAAAGATTAGAAAAAAATTAATAATATTTTTTAAATGAGAAATTTTAGAAAATGAAATGTTTAATATGCTTGAGTTGAAAAAATGACTTAAGTTAATGTCACTTGTATTTAGAAGAAATTAATAGGGTCATGACACATGAGAGATGAGGTGCATTGCCCATAGAGAAAAACTTACATAGAGATGGAACTAACACATCATATTTGGAGACATATACATTTATGTTTGTTAGTACTATCATTTAACAATGATTGAGGTTTTTGGGTAGGACTCCCCATGAGCTAACAAGTGGCGAGTAGTAAATGTTAAAATGTGATTAGTGCACTGGAACAGAAAAGTCACATGAATTAAAATAAATAGTCATATTTTTTTAGTGCCTGAGAGTCTATGATAAAAGCATAGACTTGTTTTGGAAGAAAAAAGTGAAGGAGAATATAACATTTGTGGATGAGGAACAATTTTTTGGGTACAAAATTAGTTCATTTTCAATACTTCATAAATAGGGGAAGGAAATAATAAATGTAGTATTTAAAATGAAACGAATCTCTACTTAATTAAACAGTTATTAAGGGGAGGGAAACGATTAATCTTGTAATTAAGGTTTATTTTGTGCATGAATGCAGAAAAACCGATAAAACAATGATGTGAACCAAATCCTCATTAACTTTAATGTGAAGTTATGAACCATGTGTATTAAAGTTCAACAGGGAATTTAAGAACAAAAACTAGATGTTATGATAGGTTCAATTAATGAGATTTGGAGGCTAGATTTGAATGTGAAAAATAAGATATATAAATAATAGTAAAATAATATAACTGAACCTTGAGTTTCAAAATTTAATGAGTATGAATCATCTCTAATATTAGACAACCCAATATTGATTTTAGATTGTAATACATGACACTAAAAAAAAATCTAAACATCCAAATTTTTTATTATTTTTGAATTAATAAATTAAAATGTTTTTCTCTCCTCATATTTTGATATTGGTAGAGGGTTTGATTTCAGATTTAAATATATGAACACAAATAAAATGTTAAAATATCAAATTTTAAGGAACCAATACAGTATTGGATATTATTAGTACTATCTTAATTATCCTCTATTAGACATAACTTTTTTTTTGGGATTCAAATGAGGGCTTTAATCTTTCCATTCCACATGTCCCAACAAATTTTTTCATCTTTACTTTTACGATATTATTATACACAAAACTCCATGTTTCTTCCCAAGTAGTCAAGGCACGACATACATAAGTCATATATTTTGTTCACTAGCTTGTCGACAATGACTAGTTCAAAAATAAGCTCCGAAAGAACCTAAAGAGGCATGTCTTAAGAGTTTAATATTTAATATATCGAAAAACGATTGGTGTTTTGATTTTATTTTATATCTCTTTATATTTATAAAAAAAATGTAATATTTATATACTCTTAGTATAAAGATTTATATAGACATCATATCATTCACTATTTATTTAGATTACTTTCTTTTAAAGAATCAATAATGATTATGTATGAATAATGAATAATGCAATAACAATGTATAAAAATCATATTATGTATATGCATACATTTTCTCTTTTTAAAATCAAGATAAATACATGTTTTATTTTAAATTTATCTTTATTTTTTGGCATAACAAAAAATATTTCCTCTAATTTGAATAAATAATTAATCTTTTCTATATATGTAATATCTCTCCCACACATACAATTTAATTAATCTTTGCTAACTTTTCCTCTAAATTTTTATTCTTAGTGTATAAATTTCTCTTATTAGTCATTTCAATACACATGTGAAATTTGGATGAAAACTCTCTCTACACTTTTCTATGTATTGCTCTCTTAGTAATTCTCCTCTTAGTAACTTCTTAAACTATATATATACTTAAATATTAAAAGTTTTGTAACAAGACAAAAGAAGAATTATATATGTAATTTTATAGTTATTATATGATCATAGTTATCTATATTATTTTAACTTAAGAGCCAATAACTAAAAATAAATTAATGATAATAATGAACGATGGGCTAAAAATATAAACAATCTTTACACTATAAAAGTGCATATACTATTTTCACCCCTTTTCCTGAAATCGCCCTTGATGCATTATTTTTGTCTATTTGTGGTATCACATCATATTATATGTACTTACTTGATAGTTTCTATTAAAAACTGGCAAGGTCAACAATAAAAATGTAGGTACTGTCACGTTATCCAATTGTAAACGCTGCTATTAAAATTCTTAAATACTCTAAAAATAAATGCTATTGTATATCTTTGTAAATATATCTTTCATAATTATACATCACTCATTCTTTTCTATGCTAATAGTTTGTTGGCCAAAAAGAATATAATTAAGTATGAACATTTGAGCAACAAGCGTCCTTGCAAATTTAGAGATGATATAATGAGAAGAACTGAGGGACTATAATAATGTTCTGGTGAGAAGAAAAAATGTCTAAATTATCTTATATTACCAGATAAATTAGTACTTTAATTTAGAGAATGTACGGAATTATATATTTTCCTATTTTTTCATTAACCTAATTTAAAAGCAAGCTTTTTATATGAATATATCCACGTCCTAGCTCTAGGATTGCATGTTGATTTTATATTAATATTGTTTCGTTTTGAATATAATTTATTATGCTGATAAGCTTAATAATTGCAGTATGGTTAATTCCTTTTTACTCCATTCCTTATCTCACAAGCAGTTTATTGACTTTATTCCTTCCTTTACGAGTATGTTTACATAAATCAAGGAAATGATTAAAATTTATGTTTTACAAAATTGTTATAGTTTTTTATTTTATATATTTCTCAATTCACTTTATTATATTATTATTATTCTCTCGAAAATAATAAAATATGATATAATCAACAAAAAATAATTAATATTGTCTTGAATGTTGAAAACAACACTAAGAATAATTGTTTTCTAAACACTTTATATTACTTAACTCTCTATCAAGTATCAACCAATGCATTAAAATACGCATTTCTTAAATATATGCTTTATCGAATGATATATTTTATTTTCATTTGTAGTACTCTTAAGATATGTAAATAATAATAGGGATTCACATAAAAGTTATTGAAAAAGGTGGGTGTGAACTGGATGTATGCAGCATAATGAAATCATGCAGATAATGCATCCTCAACTTCTCATAATCAAATCTCATTATTTGTTTCTAGTGACTTGTGTTGACGAACTTGCTTAGCTAAACATGACGACCATTAACAACTTTGTTCATGTTTCCATAATAACCCTTCATGTTTTCTATCTTGATTTATTTTTCTTATGGGAGAGTTCTTTCTTCTTCTTTTTAGTGTCTTTTAAGTGACAATCGAATTCATTATTTTTTTCTTGTTTCAAACTAAAATCGGGTATTTGTGAGTTGAATTTTAAAGAGGAAGAAAAAATGGAAGATTTATTAGTTATTAAATACACTTATTATACAATTCTAAAATCCTCTTTTACTCTCTAAAGTCTAGCTTACAAATGCAATCTAAGGCGAACAAATGAAAGAATTAAAAAAATAATTTGACCTTAATAAATAATAATTTTAAAACATCAACAGGTAGTGAGAGTAGAATTGCCATAGATTTTTTCCCGTATATACAATTACTGCTTCAATTTCTCACTTAATTGCTTGATTTTTTAATGAAGGATATGTTTTAGTGTGTAGCAAAAGCTAGATATAGTTATAATCAATTGCTAAGCCCTACTAGTATCTTAATTAAAATATGTTAGATGGTTTTTCACTGAACAACACTTAATATAAGGGTTATTATCACTTAATACACTTCACGGGAAAAGCTGATTAAATATATAGATGTAAATTTATAAGGGTTATTACTCACTTTCTATAAACAATGCAAATTTATATTATAAAACTAATTCACTCTTTTTTCATGTATGAATTGAAAACATAATCTCTCAATATAAAAAAGTTTTTTTAAAGAATATAAAGATTATTTTTAGTGAAACTTTAATGAGTATTTTAAAGTAAAAAGTGATATCTTTAGTGTTAAAAGTGGAATAGTTTTAGTTACATTTCAAGCTTGCTATTTTTAGTTTTGATAGTACTTTTTTTAATTCCAAGAGTAACAAGTGAAGTCCCAAATAGTCAATCATCATCCTCTCAAGTTCACGTTCACATTTTTGAGTTCACATAAGTTTGGAGCAAACGTAAAGGATATTTTGGTAAATCAGACCAACCAACCAAAGTTGACGAACAAGTCTTTACTCGACATTGTGGCCACATATACAACACTCTTATAATGGAAAGGTAAGTTATCACTTTTACACAATATATTATTAAAAATGATTATCTTATTTTATTTTAAAAATAAAAATGACAAATCATTTCATTTTTCTTATTATGGATGTACTTAAAACTCCATAAAGGTAGAGAGATAAAGATCTATTGTTTCCAACCATATCTTTAACCAATCATAATGAAATAAAATTGATAAAATTATGAATATTTTTTTAACTTATATGACATAATATGATTAGTTTGAGACAGAGTTTGAGACAATAAATTATTGTCCAACGCTGATCCCCATTCTATAGACAACTGTTCCTTTATATCTCACTTTTCTTCTTCTTTTTCTGCCCCTTCCAGACCCATAATTCCTCTGTTTCTTCTTTCCTTCTTCTCTTCCCAAAGTTTCTTTCTTTTCTCTACTACAACTCAAATTCCTTTCACTTCCTTGGAATTTGAATCCAAACCCAGACAAAAAAATCACTTTTTTCTTCTTCTCTTGTACTTGCAGAAGAAGCTTAGTGAACTGTGTGTCAGAATCAGATGGGTAACTGCTTAGATTCCTCTGCTAAAATTGATGCAGCTCAAAGCTCTAGGAACACTTCTGGTAACAACTTCTATTTTTCACTCATCTGTTTTCTTTCTATTTTCACTCATCTGTTTTCTTTCTATTTTCACTCATCACACTTTCCTTAGATAGATTTCTCTTTTTTAATTTTAAAAGTTTGGTTTGAGATTATTTCCTAATTGAGGATGAAAATATTGGTCATAGGGGTTGGATAAACTGATAAAACTGGTACCAAAAGTATGAGAAATCTACCCTGACATTATCAAAACATTAATGGAATCATTCAAATTCAGAAATCTAGATGAAATTTTCTTAGATAAATAAGAATCTTCTCGAGAAGAATTACAACTAGTCTTCAGTGATCAGCCACCAAATCTTTATTCTTCCAAAATCTATAACTAATAAACTAAACCTGATACTATTAAAATAATAATAATAATAATAGATAAAATAAAACTATATAAACTATTAAAAGATAAAATGATAAACTAACATTAGAGCTAATTTGTAGTTAGCTATCATAAACTTTGATATTTTACCCAAAGTGCTAAGATTTACGTTGTGATTTTTTGGAATATTTTATTTAATTAGTTTTTTATTTTTTGCTTGATGTTTAGTGTTTGTACATTTCTGCTTGAATGATTAGCTGGTATAAGTGTTCAAATTCTTCAAATATCTTCCTCTCCCACCTAATGATTATGTTTTTTGTTCTTTTCTCCCTTTTCCATTTTCATCATCTCTGCGGGCTCTAAACTTGCCCCTATGATCTAATTTTGTTTCATAGTTTGGTGTTTCATAAGGGCTTGATGTACAATCTCATCTTTATGTCTAAAGTTCCATAGATTTATGCTTAAAGTAGAAATATGCAACTACAGTTAACTAAACTAAAGGCAAGTTGAAATGTGAAACAAGAGACTTTAAGCTATAATTAAATAAAGTAAAAGTTTTGGACTTTAACAGAAGAAAATTGCTTTCATAACAATATTTAGACTGGTCCAAAATTTCCTTAAATGGGTTCTAGGATTGTTGATTGTTGAATTTGAAAGGTTATTGTAAAACTTTCCCTTTTGGCTTGTGTTGTGGCATTATATATGGACTAATTTTTTTGTTCTGTCAACAGCAGGAATCTCAAGAAGTACTCCTTCAAGCTTATCTATTCCATCATACAGTGAAAAAAGCAATTCCTCAACAAGTCTTCCCACACCAAGGTCTGAGGGTGAAATTTTGTCTTCGCCCAATCTTAAGGCCTTCGCATTCAATGAGCTGAAGAATGCCACCAGAAATTTCCGTTCCGACAATCTTCTTGGTGAAGGGGGGTTTGGTTATGTTTACAAGGGATGGATTGATCAAAACACATTTACAGCTGCAAAACCTGGATCAGGAATGGTTGTTGCTGTTAAGAATCTTAAGCCTGAAGGTTTCCAAGGTCATAAAGAGTGGTTGGTATGTGTTTACTTTTTCACATTCTCATCCCCTTCCATAAAAGAAATGTATCTGCTTTTAATTTTGTTATAGTAATATGCATGGTAATGAAACTTTAACCAATTTCCAGACTGAAGTTAACTACCTCGGGCAACTACACCATCGTAATCTAGTGAAATTAATTGGTTACTGCTTGGAGGGAGAGAATCGGCTCTTGGTCTATGAGTTTATGCCCAAGGGGAGCTTAGAGAACCATCTGTTTCGAAGTAAGTTACCATATATCCATTAAACTTCTCATTTATGAATTGCAGTTTGTTCGACTTTTGCCTCAATCATTTTGCCACCAAACAAACACAGAAGAAAGAAATCAACAAGAACAGGTTGCCACGTCCTTGAGAATGGTCTTCTTTGTGTGTCCAAATACAATTTACTTTCAGATTGTTGACCGTTAAACTAACAGATATTTGAGTTTGTTTTGTGAACTTCACTTCAGAAAATTACATCAGTTTATAAGTTATGGGTTAATTCCATTTGACAGGAGGACCGCAACCGCTTTCTTGGTCAGTGAGGATGAAAGTAGCCATTGGTGCTGCCAGAGGACTCTCTTTTCTTCATAATGCCAAATCACAAGTCATATACCGTGATTTTAAAGCTTCGAACATCCTACTCGATGCTGTAAGAATAATGAGAATATAAATGACATAATTTCGTCACATTTATTATTTGTATAAACTATTTTGTACTTACTTATCATGGATTGGGATTGTAGGAGTTCAATGCTAAGCTCTCTGATTTCGGGTTGGCTAAGGCGGGTCCTACTGGTGACAGAACTCATGTTTCTACTCAAGTCATGGGTACCCATGGATATGCAGCACCTGAATATGTGGCAACTGGTATGATTAAGCTTCTCCTAAACCATTATTAGTGGTTGACCTAGTTATTAATGTTTATGGTTAGTTATCTTCCATCATTTAATGTCCATCAATTTGGTTTTTTCTGCTGAGGAACTAATGATAAGAAATGCGTGTAAGATATTGTTTATTACACCGATAGTTAGGGTGGATGGCCTTAACGATTTTCCTTCATAATTGTATTCCATATATTCTTTTCAAAACAAGCTATTTTGTTGCTTATGTTTTTATGTTATTCTGTTGCATAGGTCGACTGACAGCCAAAAGTGACGTATACAGCTTTGGGGTTGTGTTGCTTGAACTTCTGTCCGGAAGACGCGCTGTTGATAAAACAATGGCCGGTGTGGAGCATAATCTGGTGGACTGGGCAAGACCATATTTGGGAAATAAGCGAAAACTATTCCGTATAATGGATACCAGGCTGGAGGGGCAATACCCACAAAAAGGAGCCTTGATGGCTGCCACACTTGCTCTACAATGCCTTAATGTTGAAGCCAAGGCAAGGCCTCCAATGACAGATGTTTTGGAAACTCTGGAACAGATAGAAGCCCCGAGAAACCCGGGCCGAAATTCCCATTCAGAACATCAGAGGGGAGTCCACACCCCTGGAAGACGATCTCCTGCGCCAAACCGATCTCCTATGCACCTGACTCCAACTGCTTCTCCACTCGTGTCTCACCAGCAATCTGCTCGTGTGCACTAAGCTTGTGTTGTGAACATCTGTATGTAAATTTTTTTATTTCTATCAGGGTGTGTTGTACAACATGGTGTGTTGAAGCATGTACTTAGAATGCAGTTTTGCAATAGAATAGTTAAATATCATTTATCTACAAGCCAGGGAAGTTATCCATATTAGTATTCTTCAATTTTTGGTTGCTTTTCTACCCTTTTCCTCACTTAATGTCTTAAAGAAAATAAATAAAGAGAACATTCATCGATGAAGATGTGGAGCAATGAAATAACAATTAGGGAACTTGGTTGAAGATATGACTGGAAAAACTGCTGGTGCTGTTTGTGATGTAATCACAGAATGGAACTGTCATCGATGAAGACATGGAGCTAGTTCTTGTAGTCAGCTAACAATAGATATCACATTTAATCATATAGCTATATTATATAGAATATATGTCATTTTCTATTGTGCTGGTCTTGAACATGTATTCCTCTATTTTGAGGTGGGGAAACTTCTGGTATATGTGGTGCACTCATTCATTTTGTTTTACAAAAATAAGGGCACTAAAATCTCCATGTTTAGAGCATAACCTAAAATATTTGAGGACATGCTGTAATAATAATTAATAACCAAGCCTTCTCTTACGTCTACTCTACGTACATCAAACGACATCATAAGATTAGATTATAAATTATGCCGATTGATAAAGCATTAGTTTCTATATCTTGCATAACTTTCCAGTTGATCTATTCTCCTTATCGAAATTTCTTCCCATTTCTCCGTATATGCTCAAACCACCTATGAAACCACATAAGTCATACCTGGTCCTGACATATAGAGGCCCTATCTAAGTAAACAAAGTACGAGCCATAAATTTATTAAAATAAATTTTATAGACAATTTTTAATGTGGATTGGGGAAATTGTGGGTACAAGTTCTTACACTTTATGTATTAGAGTTTTACTAACAAAATTAATTTTTGGAGATTATGTAAAACTTAACACTAAAGGTTGAACAAAATATTGATTTATATATTTCAAAATTTGATAAGTCTTAATATTTTAATCATCTTATCTCTATTATCATGTTTACCAAATGAACTTAAAGTAGAACTACTAAATATACTAAAACTATATTAATAAAGCAAAACAGAAAAATAAAAATATTTTTTTAAAAATGTATCATTTATCATTGTGAGCTCTGGGAGGTTGCATCTGAGCACTTGGTCTGGCCTCGCCTAAGGTGTAAATCTACCATATTTTTACAATAGAAGCTAGTATAATTATCTCTCTATTATATTTATTTGTAATTTTATATTATTTTATGTTCACTTATCTAACATAACATTGTCTAAAATTTTCTTGGTAGTAAATGAATGGAATATCAAGATTGTCTTTAAACCAAAAATTCAGTAGGGTATATATACCTGATCTTATCCTCCCCGAGTAAAAAACTTCTATTCAAGCATCAAGTGCCACCGGGAATTCCCCCAAACACTTCATTATAGAACAACTTTGGATATAATACTAGAGTCCTTAATGAAGTGTTCAAGGGAACTCTAGGGGAAACATGAAATAAGCCTTCTTAACTGCTTTATGTTTCTTGGTTCTTGGTGTGGAAATAAGGGCTAATTTAATTTGTTCTAATTATATTGTGATGTTGTAAACCTAGACAGTTTAACAGCCTAGATAAAACAGTACTCACCTCACCAACATAGAATCTTTGTGTAAGAGTAGTATCCCATTTTTCTTTATTCTCTATCTTTTTGTTTGTTCCAACTTTTCACTTTTATCTATTCTCAGACATAAGATCCTTATCCAGAATCTGGCATACAAATAATGTGGTATCTTATGTTATGTAATGTAAGATATCACCCTGATTTCAGGCCAAGTTGAAGAATGATAAAATTCAACTAATAACAACACATTATTGCTAATTTTCCTCACCATTCAATTTTTAAGATTTTGGTCCATGCCAATGACATTTTGATTTTAGTAGTCTTTATAATCGTATTATTACAATTGTGAGGGCAACAATAGCCACATTTTACTTCTATAGTCACGTAATCATAACCTTACATGATCATAATTTAAACTCATTTACAAAATACTATAGATGCTACTTGTGCTTTATGTTATGTAATTACGAGAAAGCGAATGACAAATGTACCCCCATGCTGATTATTGATGAATTCAACTTTCAAGGTTTGATTAATGATATTGAAAAACAATTGGAGTACTAGTATTGTATCACTACTTGAAAGATTGAGGGGGATGGGTCAACAACTCAGCATATATTATCAGAAAATTAAAGCAAGAGAAATAAGAATAAGATACTATGGCTAAGCACTTTTCAATGTTATTCTCTTGCCTTCATCTTTCCCACAATTGTGACCGGGTCCAAGAAAGCACTAACCATTAATTAAAAAGGCTTCTATGGTCTAAATTCTTCATGCAGATGGAGACTTTGATATAAAGTTAGTGTTTAGATTTGTATGTCATCAACAACGGTGTGAAACATGATGATAGGTAGAGATTATTAATCCCACTTTTGGTATGTCATTTATGTATCAATTTAATTAAAAAGTGACACATAATTAAAAAGAAAATTAATAAAAACATAAAATAATTTTTTTATTTATTTAATGGAATATGATTAGCTTGGGACATAGAGATATAAACTTTTTAATACGAATGATCCTTTTTCTAAATATGAACAACAAGTTAGTTAGGTTAGTTTTTCATGGAAACTGATAGAGATTATTTGTTAGGACATAGAAGAAACATTTTAGTGAAGGAGCTGTAAACTTTATATGGAATTTATGTGTAAATGGATCTTAAGAAATCATAGTTTTCACATCATAAGAATAGTTATAGATTACCTCTATCCATGACGACATGATCCTCATCTCTTTGTATGTTGTTTGGTGTTCTTGGTTTATAGAGAAAGCTCTTTTATCTCCTTCCCGTTCTTACTATGCTCTTGCTTAAGTGATGGCTGATAAAACAATCTTTTATGGGCAGAGATAGAGATAATGTTTCTGGTCCTTTTCTTGTTAGTATAGTGCTTGCATCAAACACTATATATAGGCTCTTTCCCAAGAGTCTTAACATTTCATTGATAACTCTTCATCCAAGAGTTATGTCATTCAAACAATAAAATAATATATTCATTCATGTCACAAGAGACATATTTCTTACATTCTCCCACTTGTCTCATGTGATAATACAATTCATGATTTTATAAACATCAAACATAATACGCATATTCAGAATATGTTTTTCATATTCATTACATTACAAGTCATGATTAAGAACAAGAACTAGAGTCATGGCGGTTGTACATCATTTATTCGATATAGTCCCTTCCATGTACTACTATATTAGTCTTAATCCTAACATGACACATTAAAGGGAATCATATAATAATGTCATTTAGAAAGAAAAATTTTATTTTCAATATTATCATTCTCACATGTGTACATAAGTGTGAAAATAAAATATTAATAAGAAACTTAAATATTAACGAGCTTGAAGTGTCAAAATATTGAGACTTTATTAATAACATAATATTCAACATTCATTCGCAAACATAATACCCATATTTGTTACATGACCAGTAAATATTTTGGGCGGTAACCCTTTCATCAAAGGTTCTGCAATCATAAGGTTGGTGCTAATATGCTCAATTGACACTTTAAGTTTCTGAACTTCTTCTTTAACGGCAAAGTATTTCACCTCCATATGTTTAGCACCTTTGGAATACTTGCTGTTTTTAGAAAAGAAGACTGCTGCGGAATTATCACAATAAATTTTCAGCGGCTTGGCAATACTATCGACAACCCCAAGTCCTGAAATAAAGTTCCATAGCCATTTAGCATGAACTGTGGCCTTAAAGCATGCCACAAATTCAGCTTCCATAGTGGATGCAGCAATGACAGTCTGCTTCGCACTCTTCCATGATATAGCTCCTCCAGCTAATAAATACACATAACCAAAAGTAGAATTTCTTGTGTCTACGCATCCAACAAAGTCTGAATCTGAACATCCAACCACCTCAAGATGATTTGATCTCCTATAAGTAAGCATGTGATTCTCTGTACCTTGTAAGTATCTCAGAACTTTCTTTGCAGATTTCCAATGTTCTATACCATGATTACTCTGGTATCTTCCTAACATTCTAACTGCAAAACTAATATCTGGTTGCGTACAAGTCTGAGCATACATTAAACTATCAACTATAGATGCATAAGGAATTTCTTCCATTTGCTTCTGTTTCAAATCATTCTTTGGACATTACATCATACTAAACTTCTCTCCTTTCTAAACTGGAACGGGAGATGCTGAACATTTATCCATTCTGAATCTCTCTAAAATTTTGTTAATATATGCTTTCTGAGACAAACCTAAAAGTCCTCGTGATCTATCACGAATATTTATATTCCAATCACATAGCTTGCCTCACCCACATCTTTCATTTCAAATTTTTTAGAGAGAAACATCTTAGTCTCATTTAAAAGACCAAGATCATTAGTTGCAAGCAAGATATCATCAACATATAGAACCAAAAAGATAAACTTACTCCCACTGATCTTTAGGTATATACATCGATCAACAATGTTTTCCTTAAACCCAAAGGATACAATAGTATCATTAAACTTAAGATACCATTGTCGCGAAGCTTGTTTAGGTCCATATATTGATTTCTTAAGTTTACACATCATGTGTTCTTTTCCTTTCTCTATGAATCCCATTGGTTGATCCATATAAACCTTTTCTGTTAAATCCCCATTTAGAAAGGCGGTTTTTACATCCATTTGGTGTAACTCCAAATCATAATAAGCCACCAATGCCATGATAATCCTAAGTGAGTCTTTCTCAGAGACTGGTGAAAACGTCTCTTTATAATGAATGCCATCTTTCTGAGTATATCCTTTTGCTATAAGTCTAGCCTTATAACGTTCTAAGTTACCATAAGAATCACATTTATTTTTGAAAACCCACTTACAACCAACTGTTTTGAAATCTTTTGGTAACTCAACAAGGTCCCAAACCTCATTTTGTTTCATAGATTTTAACTCATCTTTCATGGCTTTTAAACATTTATCGGCATTATTACTATTCATGGCTTGTGAAAATGTAATTGGGTCATTCTCAATTCCTATGTCACATTCTGACTCATGTAGGTAAACCACATAATCATCAGAAATAGCAGATCGTCTTTCTCTTTGAGATCTTCTTAATGCTATCTCTTGCGATTCTTCTACTATAGGTTCATCAACTTCATTTTCAGTAATGAGATTATTTTGTTGTTCACCATCATTACTAATCGGTTCAGTAACTTGAGGAACAAAATTATTAGGGACACAAGTAAATCGAACTTGTACCCTCACTTTTTGAATTTCCACTTTACGTGGTGTTTCACTCCCACTAATCTCATCATTTTCAATGAACCTAGCATTCCCAGTCTCAACAATTCTTGTTGTATGGTTTGGACAATAAAATCTATACCCTTTTGATTTTTCTGGATAACCAATGAAATAACCACTGATTGTTCTTGCATCCAGTTTCTTTTATTGTGGATTATAAATTCTAATTTCCGCCAGACATAGTCAAACATGCAGGTGCCTTAAACTAGGTTTCCTTCCTGTCCACAGTCAAAAGGAGTCTTTGGAATTGCCTTACTAGGAACCATATTTAATAAATACATGACGGTCTTTAAAGCATAAGTCCACAATGAAATGGGTAAAGATGAATTACTCAACATACTCCTAACCATATTCAACAATGTTCTATTACGCATTTCTGATACACCATTTTGTTGTGATGTACCTGACATTGTGTATTGTGCACACATGTCACGACTTTCAAAGAATTTAGAAAATGGATCTGGATGTTGTCCATTTTCATCATATCTTCCATAATATTCACCACCTCGATCAGACCTGATAATTTTCACCTTTTCATCTAATTGTCTTTCAACTTCAGTAATGTAAATCTCTAAGGCTTTTAGCGCTTGAGATTTATCAGACAATAAATATATTTGTCCATAACGTGAATAATCATCAATGAAGGTAATGCAAATTTTTCTTTATTGAAAGAATTAACATCAAAAGGTCCACAAATATCCGTGAGTATAATTTCAAGAAGCTTAGTGCTTCTGGTGGCTCATTTCTTTGTGTGTTTTGTTTGTTTACCTTTAATACAATCCACACAAATATTCAGATCGGTAAAATCTAAATCTGGAAGGATTTCACTAATCTTTTCATTCTTTCTTTGGAAATGTGTCCCAAATATTTATGCCACAAGTAAGCAGAACGATCATCAATTAAGCCACGCTCAATTCCAACGTTATGATACAAGGTTAAAAGTGTTTCAGAGAAAAGGTTATGAAGATTTAATTTATACAATCGATCACATAATATACCATTACCAATTAAATGAGTATATTTATACAAACTGAAACATTCATTACCAAATTTAAAAGAGTATCCAGCAACATCAAGTTTAGATAAAGAAACCAAATTCCTAGATATATTAGGTACATAAAGGGTTTCAAATAAATCTAAATGATGTCCAATGTCAAGGATTAAACGATAAGTTCCGACGGCTTCCATTGGAACCTTCACTCTATTTCCCATAAAGACAAATTTTTCATTTGGTCTTGTAGTTCGGGTCGTAATGAATCCCTGCATAGTATTAGAAACATGAACAGTACATCCAGAGTCAATCCATCAAGTAATACAAGGAACTTCTGCTAAGTTTGATTCAAAACATACATAAGCACTAGGCCTACCTTTCTTTTCAAACTAACCTTTGTGTTTTGGACAATCCTTTTGGAAATGTCCAATCTTCCTACAGAAACGACATCTTTTATCATGATGTTCCTTCTTGTGGATTTGAGAAGATGACTCATAAATCTTTAAGAGTCTCTTCCCTTTCTTGTCATGTTTCTTATTGACTTCTTTCTAGCTCCTTGATGATTAACATAATTGATGGAATAATTTCCTTGACTCCTCATTCTGGTTTCCTCTTGAACTAACATACTATGCAATTCATGCACATTCCATTTATCTTTCATGGTGTTATAGTTCATTTGGAAATGACCATATTCAGAGGGTAATGAATTTAGTATAAATTGCACAAGGAAGTTTTCATCCACATCCATTCCCAATGTCTTAAGTCTTACTGCAATGTTTGTCATTTCAATGACATGTTCATGCATAGTACGAGAACCATCAAATTTCATGGTGGCCAATGTACTCATTAGTGTCCCAGCAAGAGACTTGTCAGCAGTTTGCGTGTGCTCTTCCACAAACTTTAGCATTTCTTTAGCACTTTCAATTTTAGGAAGAGCTGACTTAATGTTGCTAGCAATACTCATTCGCATATACATTAGACTCAATCTATTTGATCTTTCCCAATTTCTGTAATGAACTTTATGTTCTTCAGTGCTTATATTGGTAATAGCACTTGGCTTATCTTCTCTAAGTGATAAATCCAAATCCATTACCCCAAGGTAAAATTGGATTTGTTCACTCCATTCAAAAATTGGAAAAAATGAGAATTGCGAATGCAAAGCAACATGTACTGCAATCAATAAAATCAAACAAAAACGTTAAGACTTTGAGTTACATACAAAATTAATTCAGATTACTTCATAAGTGTATATTAATGTCTACCTCTGGGTAATCCATCAATATACCATACTAGACATGATGATACTAAAAGAAATTCACATAATTTAGCAATGATGCATGCATAAAGTAGAAATATTTACTATCTTTGGATATATAAATATAACTAATGATGCATTTACACTACCAACATAATGCTCATTGATTATAAGAACAAACAATGAACCTTTGGGTGATTTTTATCTGTCTTATAATAATGAATTTCAATTTACTCATAAATAAATAATTGTTATATCATTCATAGTATCAAATTAATGAGTAAATGAAATATGATCATACAAATTTGAATTAAATAAACATAAAGATTTGACCACTTTGGTGATTAATAAATCTATAATACAATATTCCAAACAAATGAAATATGATCATACAATTTAGAATTAAATGACATAAAAATTTGACCAGTAATAATATATATTAATATAAATATAATATTAATTAATTGTAATGTAATAATATATTTTACATACATATATAATGTTAACAGTAAATATGTGTTTCAAAAACACATTTATATACAAGTGTCGGCAGAACATATACACAAATTTGAAGAACATAGTGCATTATTTATGTTCTGCTTTTCTAATTCTCCAAAATATAGCACAATAGTAACAACATAATAACAGTAACAAAATATATGTAAATATATTGCAGTGAAACAGTTACAGCACAATGTTACTTAACATGAAAACGCGAAAGGCTATATAAAGTCACGTTCTGCTCTGAAGTGCAAGTGCAATATATAGCAGAATAACAGAGTGCAAAATAGAAACATATATAGCACAAATTGTGATTGTTGTTTTGTTTCTTTAATTTATTTATTTTCATGTAGCGGAAATAATCATATTTGATTTCACTAAACATTCAAGAACATATTTCAATACATCATTCAGGACCGAATCATTCTTAATGGAAAACTATAAGTTCTTTAACATAGTACTCTGATACCATATGTAAACTTTATATGAAATTTATGTGTAAATGGATCATAAGAAATCATATTTTTCACATCATAAGAATAATTATAGATTACCTCTATCCATAGCTACACGATCCTCTTCTCTTTGTATGTTGTTTGGTGTTCTTGGTTTATAGAGAAAACTTTTCTATCTCATTCCCGTTCTTACTGTGCTTTTGCTTAAGTGATGGCTGATAGAGCAATCTTTTATGGGCAGAGATAGGGACAATGTCTCTGATTCTTTTAATGTTAGTATAGTGCTTCCATCAAACACTATATATAAGCTCTTTCCCAAAAGTCTTAACATTTCATTGATAACTCTTCATCCAAGAGTTATGTCATTCAAACAATGAAATAATATATTTATTCATATCACAAGAGACATATTTCTTACAGGACAAACCTCTTGCTCTCTGTTCTTTAAGTCTTTCATCCTAACCATTAGACCACCTTATAACTTGTTATATAACATATTAGATTGAATAGAAAATCTAGCATCTAATAACTTGTATCAAATCTAGAAGCCCCAAGATATTGAATAGTTAGTTTTTTTATAAGACTAAAATTTCTTTTGTATTTCTTAAACAATGCCCTAGGCCTTGCTAACATAAAAGTTGCTTACAAGTAGGACAACTAAAATAAAGGCAAGTAATTCATATAAACAATGTGAAGTGTTACCCAGAGTACCCCAAACACTTCAGTGGTGCTTTACAAGAATGCTCCATTTGAGACAGCAAACACAATGAGGAACTCTAGGGAATACCTAACTTTCAACACATTTGAATACTTTTGTGCTTCAATGACAAAGAGAGAATCCTTCTATTTATAGGGGAAAAAGAAATGGAAAATGAAAGCTTCTTTATAAAATGGTGGTGCTGCATGGAGGAGGACCACTAGAGCTGAATATAACCATATGGCTACTTAGTTGAACCTGGTCAGTCTCGATGGTCAGAAGAAGGATGAAGAATATACCATTACCGAAAAGGAAGTGATGTTTTTACATTAATTCTGAGAACATAAATGTCATTACAAATATAAAGAAAAAATATATATGTTATTACATTTTGTTTTTTCTTTTCTTTTCACAATACTTCTTTCTCTATTATTGGTGAGATGAGTCTCACTCGATTATATTATATAGACTATAGAATATTTTTCCTTCAAAAAATTTATGTCTACTAATTTATTAATTTAACTCATAATTATTATTTTTTGGAACTGTTTTAAGTTTTTCAGTTTTTAATAGACGAAATTGCTAGAAGTAAAATTTTTGAGGGATTTACTCCTTACTTATCCAGCAAGAAGTGTATATATAATCTTCAATGTTAGTATAAAAAATATTGTCGCAACAAATTAAACCTTATCAGAAAAAGTATAATTTGTCCTAATTTAGTAACAACTTGTTGTAATATATATTATTCCAATTCCAGCATATAATTTTTTTTGTAGAACCCATTTCCAGCATGTATAGTCAACAAAAGGGGAATATATGAGTAGATTGCACTGTCTCACATTTTATTTTCGCTAAGAAAAAAAATTGAATTTATAAGAGCATATAAGAGATTCTCAACTTGGCAAGATATTTGCTTCTGTCAACAGAAGTTTTTTTGGGTGCTTTCCAAATGTAGATGGTCCTTGCATGGCATCAGGAACAAAACCTCTATGTATGATTTAAACTGAAAACAAAAAAGAGAATGAAAGCAAGAAAGTAAAGAGAAAGAAAGAGTGCATATTGTGGGTTCAGCTGTTTAACATTTATTCTATATTGTATCCATTATTTCTTCTAGGTTCTATGAGGCTACATGGCTTTGTTATTTCAATAATGAAATAATTTAATGTTTCCCTTATAATATTCGTACTCATAGGTATTAACATTAAAGATTTGGTAAAATGGATTACTCAAACTATATCTGGATGTTGAATTATTTATACCAAAATTTGGTTGAATAATATCTGAAAAAATAATACATTTTTATTTAGCATTTTTGTTTAATATAATACAACATTAACTTTTTGCCTTTAACATGACATATAATGAAGAATATGATCCAATTTTAATGTCTTAACCTATATACCAAAAAAATATGTCTGACCTTTATTACTTTATTATCTAATTCAATAATATATACTAATTTAAAAAAAGTAAATATCAGAAACAACTTTCATAATTAAGTTTAAAATGTAAACAAGCGAAAATAATCTTAATGCATTCTCATTATTAATGACCTCCAATAATGCTTATTCCTTAACATGCTTATAAAATGTCTAGGTAATGTCCACGGTGACAATCTTTTCCAGCTGATATGTAATTATAATGTTTGTGGTAATATATCTTTTATGGATATAATATGTATATATTGACAGTATAAATGTTATATACACTACAACAAATTATCTACTGTTCATATGTTAATTATTATTGACTCTCAAACAAACGTAATACAAATCAACCGTGACTGAGTATTAAAAACTTTACAATGATAGGATAAATTTTAAACCCATCTTCTATTATCACACTTTATTTCTAAGCTTTTATAATACAAGATACTTCAATTCACATATTTAGCACACCTTTATTGTTCACTAATGCAGGCTCATCACATTAAGTTTTCAATGGCCTTATAATTTATATAAGCATGTACAAGTACATTTGGAACATCAAAGAATATATAATACTCTCAATATGAGATACATATCAAATAATATATAATAGTCTCTCAATATTAGATACATACAAAATTAATTTCATCTAATTTTGTTTCAAGTCACTTTAGAATATGCATAACACCTTTTCTTTCCAGATCTCTCTAAAACATTCTTTATACATGCTTCATAAGATAAAATTATTGTCCTACTCATATATCATAGAATATCTTTTTCGTTATCTAGATGTCTCTAAAAAGCTTCATGAGATAAAATTATTGTTTCACTCATATAATGGAATATCTCCTTTAGAAATTCAAAATTTCTAATTAAGATGGACATCATATATTTAATGCAATTATATCGGCTATTTATTTTGGGATATAAAACAAGTGATCTAATTATTGACAACTCATAAAACTTCTAAAAAAATGATAACGAATATGGACTTAATGAGTGGATACCTAATCGGTTGGCCTATATGGGATAATGAGAACCCTATAAGTTAATACATAAGGAACGATAATGATCTTCAAGACACCAAATCACAAATAGTTTTTACCTCTCCTCATCAGAAAGAAAACGAAGGTCCCAAAAGGAATTCAGGATTTGGTTGAGGAATATCATCATACCAAAACTCTCTCAAAAGGTATATTGAAAAGAGTAGATATGAGAACATGGACTCATGTATGACTTTACATCCTTGTTTTATATTATGTGTGAGAATCATGAGATTCAAGATCCTAGGATTGGTATTTCGCCAATCATAAGGAAATTTCTAACAAGTGATATTAGAGCTTTAGGTTCTAATTTTATGGTTCTCCATTAAAGATAGTTTTTCCCCAATATTTTATGAACCCTAATTTTTTAAATTTGGGGATTTTTATGCTTCCGCTATTGGTTATGAAAATTGAGTATTTAGGAATAATGTGGATAACTTCTTTCCGCTTCCACTTATTTGAATTATGAGTAATTTGTATTATGAATCATTGTAACATTTATTGTAGTATATATTTAGATCTGTGCATTAACGTTGTATTAACTTTTATGACTCTGTTATGCAATATGTATATTATATGTGTAATAATGTCTTACTATTGGACATTGACTTTTGTCACTTTACAATTTTGAAACTTGTTAAAGTGTATGTATAAGGTAAATATGTGTTTTTATTTTATACATATACAATCTGGAATTCATGACCTTGTATATATTGTGCATTAAAATATACATATATAATTGCTTCTAGCTTTTTAACATATCAGTGTGCGAAAATGTATATATATGGTGTTACATATATGTTTTAAGATATGCATGGCCATATTCGATTTGGAATTTTTAATAATGATTTGCATATATCTTTTTATGATTTTCACCCTCGATCTACTTTGTATTTGATTAAGATTGCATCCATTTTTTATGTGTTGATATATATGTAATATATCTTTTTTGATTCTGAATTATATTATTGGATTAGATTTGTTAATCATAAAAGATATCAATTTTGAATGTTTTAATTCTAAGATCATAATTTTTTTTATAATTGACCCATATTATTTTTATTTGTGTGATAATTATTTTTGAATTAATTGATGCAATATATTGTCAAAGTAACCTCTATAGTGAAAATTGATTAAGATTATACAGATGAATATGAGATTATTTATGCGAATTATGTTCGATCCAAAGGAAGATATAATTTGACCAAGTAATAACATACATATGATGATAAATAAGTAACAATTATAAAGTCTTTTTCCATATGAATAATAGTTTATCAAAAGAAAGGTTATTGTTTGACAGAACTAGTTGTTAATATTTGATCATTAATTTGAGAGTACCACTTACAAATAATTTCTCTGTGACTGATGTTGTGTTAGATATCTTGCCACGTGTCTATTACATGAATATGTCTTATTTTATATAATTACCTGACTTGTTTGTTTAAATGGTTGCAATACTTATGGTTTGTTGCATTGGTTGAGGGTTGATTGCATTATTAAGGGGTTGCTATTGTTGAAATACTGTTTTTGTTTGAACAGTGTGTCCTACCATGTTTAGTCTTGTATAAAATGATAATACATTTTTAATGGAAAATTCAAAAGAACCATCATTGAAATTCGAAACACAGACCCTTGTGATGAGAAATGTACAATACTACCAATAGGCTATAGTGAATATATGTATTTATATGTGGATATAAATAATTTATATTTTGGATAAGTGTTGAACCAAACTCAACTAAATGGTTTTTATTTTGGAAAATAAAATTGTTTGAAATTTTAAGTGAACCTATTAAACAAGAAATCACCAAAGTGACATCTTTTCTGTGAATTGTTCATAATAAATGTCAAATGCTAGTGCATATATGTATCTGTGCGAGTATTAATCAGCCCAAAGGAAGATCATTATTTGACCGGATTATATACACACATGTGATTATTATAAGATTGCATATGTGAATGATAAATCAGTCCAAAGAATGATTGATTATTTGACATGTATTATGATTAATGTTTGACCATTACAAACAAGAGTACTATTAGTAATTGATATAAAATATCAAGCCAATTGTATGTTTGCATTTTATACGAATAGTGATTGACCCAAAGGAATATTACTATTTGGCACAAATTACAAACATATTTGTAACAATAAATATGTGATAATCATATGGCTTTCCATGTGAATAATAAGTCGGTCCAAAGAAAAACTTATTATTTGACATGACTAATTATCAATGTTTGATTACTACATTAAGTGTATGACATACAAGTTAATATTTTTGTCCAAATACTGATTATTAATGTTGTGCTAGGTAACTCGTGATGTGCCCCGTCATCATTTGAATTTAAGTATTAAATTTGAATGTGAGTTTAATTGCAATAATGATTGCAATTTTTTTTGTTCTTTTACTAGTGCTGCAAATATTTCTGCTCAAATTAAGAGCATCAAATTGATGAATGGGACAAACTTTGAGGTCTATAAGGAAGCCATAGAAATTATTCTCGGCTGTATGGATTCATATCTGACAGTTCAGGTGGAGAAATTCATTTCTGCTATGGAAATCCTTGATGAGGTTAAAATTGAGAAATTGGAACACCCTAACTGAATGTATTTAATAATCATGTAGCACTCTATTCCAGAAGCGTTTTGGGGCTCTATTTCAGAGGGTTAGAGTGCAAGGAAGTTCCTTGATGAAATAGAACCATACTTTACCAAAAATGAAAAAACGGAGATGAGTAGCTTTTTGGCTAAACTCATGTCCATGAAGTATAAAGGCAAATGAAATATAAGGGAGTACATCATGAAGATGTTTAATCTCGTATCAAAACTCAAGTCACTTAAGTTAGAGCTTGATTATGACTTGTTCATGTACTTGGTTTTAATCTCGCTTCCTGCACACTTTAGGCCATTCAAAGTGAGCTATGATACTCAGAAGGACAAATGGTCTTTCAATGAGTTTATATCTCACTGTGTGCAAGAGAAAGAGAGACAATAAAGAGATAAGACTGAAAGTGCTCATTTGACAATGACATCTTAGAATAAGAAAAGAAAGAACAATAAGGATATTGTGAAAGGGTTATTTGTGTTTTTCCTCAGAGAATGTGGAATTGTTATGCAATACACTATGTCAGGCAAACCTATCATGAAGGGTGGATGTTATTGAGTGATTAAACTGAACTTTTAAGGATGTGGTGAGAAATATAATTAGTCATTCTTCCTTTCCAGAGTCTCTTTGTGAGAAAGCTTTAAAGACCGCAATTTACATCCTTAATAAAATGTCAAGCAAAGCAGTTAACAAAATTGTGTATGAGTTTTGGACTAATAAAAGACCAAGCTTAAAACAATTGCACATTTGGGGTTGTCTAGTTGAGGCGCGACCTTATAGGCCACATGAAAGGAAATTGGACTAAAAAACAGTTAGCTACTATTTTGTTGGCTATGTTGAACGCTTTCGGGGTTATAAATTTTATGATATCACTTCAAGACTTTTTTTGAGACGGAAAATGCAAGATTTCTTGAGGAAATTGATTTTGGGAAGAAAGAGAACATAATGAATGTTGTCTTTGAGGAAGAACCTGTCACTAATGGTGATGAAGTTATTGTGCCTATTACCATTCAAGGAATAACTTAGGTAATAGAAGATAATGTCCTGAATATTGTTCCTGACAATAATGAGGTTCTCCCTCAAGTACCTATAAAACAAATTCAACAACCTCAAGAAGTAGAAGTGTCATTAAGGAGATCCACTAGAGAGAGGAGAAGTGCAATTTCTGATGATTACATTGTATTTATTCAAGAACATGAGGATGAAATTAGGTTAACAAAGTAAGATCCATTGCACTTCTGTCAAACCATGAAAAGTTCTAACTCTCTAAAGTGGATTGATTCCATGAAATATGAGATGAAATCTATGCATGATAATGACATTTGAGATCTTGTCAAATTACCTAAAGATGCGAAACCTATTGGTTGCAAATGGATATTTAAAACCAAGAGGGATTTGAAGGGTAATATGAAAAAATATAAAGCTCGTCTAGTTGCTAATGGCTTCAATTGGAAAGAATACATTGATTATAAAGAAACCCGCTCTCCTGTATCTTCGAAGGATTCTTGAAGAATAATATTGATATTAGTAGCTCGTTTTGATTTAGAGCTATATCGGATGGATGTTAAGACTGTGTTTCTAAATGGTGACATTAAAGAAACGATCTATATGGTGTAGCCAGAAAACTTTGTGTCAGTTGGCTCAAAGTCTATGGTAGGCAAATTAAAGAAATTCACCTATGGCTTTAAACAAGCTTCTCGTGAATGGAATCACAAGTTTCATCACATTATTACCTCGTATGATTTTGAGGCAAAAACAGTTGATGATTGTGTGTACCATAGGTTCAGTGAGAGTAAATTTATATTCCTAGTATTATATGTTGATGATATACTACTTGCTAGCAGTGATATAAGACTATTTCATAAGACCAAGAGATTTCTAACAAAAAATTCCAGAATGAAAGATCATGGGGAAGCTTCTTTTGTATTACATATTCATATTCTAAGAGATTGCTCTTAAGGTATCTTAAGGTTGCCACAAGAAAGCTATATAGATAAAATCCTAGATAGATTTAACATAAAAGAAAGTAAAGCATGGGATAACCCTATAGCTGAGGGAGACAGGTTCAGTCTCAAACATTGCCCCAAAATGACCTTGAAAGATACGAGTTAGAAAAGATTCCTTATGCATCTGCAATAGAAAGTCTAATGTGTGCTCAAGTTTGCACACGTCCGATATAGCGTTTGTTGTAAGAGTTTTGGGAAGATATTTGAGCAATCATATAATGCATCACTAAAAGACAATCAAATGTGTTATATGTTACTTGAAGAGAATAAATGAGTACATGCTCAATTATCGAAGGTCTGAGAATTTAGAGATCATTGGGTACTCTAACTCCTATTTTATTGGATGTCTAGACAACAGACACTCCACCTCTGGATATATGTTTATATTGGCTTGAGGTTCCATCTCTTTGAAGTCTGCAAATTAGATGCTTATAGCTCATTCAAACATGGTTGCGGAGTTCATGGTTAGTTTTGAAACATCAGACCATGACATATGGTTGCTGAAATTTTGTCAATGGCTTACGTGTGGTTGATGTTACTAAAAGACCACCGAGAATTTATTGTGATAGTAAATCCATAATTTTTTACTCCAACAATAATATGAGTTCTGTAAAGTCAAAATTTTTTGACATCAAGTTTCTGGTTGTTAAAGAAAATGTTCAAATAGACAAATTTTCATTGAACATATAAGGACAAATTTTATGCTAGCTGATCCTTTGACTAAGGGTTTGGAACCTAAAATCTTTCATGAGCATGTTGCTCATATGAGTGTTGTTCCTTAGGATACCTTAGTTCAGTGAGAGTCTATATGTTTTATGATTTACTTTGGATCTTATATACAATTTTTATGCATAATAAAATTGATGGTTTATTGTTCTATTTTGAACTTATTTATTTTAACTATTGTGTTGAAATTAGAGACTTTGAATTGATCACACTAAATAATAAAGAAGGGTCAGTTGGAAATAGACATGTTCGAGATCACATTGCATGAAATTTCCATGTCACAAATCCATATTTGATCTATCTCATTAAGTATATTAATATGGTGATCATCGTGGTTGAGTCACGTTTGAATGTGATGAATGCCGTGTTGGTTCTATAATTGATATATGAGATGAATCAGATTGTATTAATGATAAGTCTAAATATAAATAGCATACAAATACGCCCTAAAGAATATGTGATATAATTGTTCCAGAAAAAAAAAGCCCAAGTGGGAGATGATTAGAAATTCATAATTTCTAATTAAGTTGGACATCATATATTTAATACAATTATATCAACTATTTATTTTGGGTTACAAAACAAGTGATCTAATTATTGACAATTCATAAGACTTCTAAAAAACTGATAACGAATATGAGCTTAATAAGTGAATACCTAATCGGTTGGCCTATAGGGGATAAAGGGAACCCTATAAGTTAACACATAAGGAACAATTATGGTCCCCAAAACACCAAATCACATATAATTTTCACCTCTCACCATCAGAGAGAAAACGAAGGTCCCAAAAGGAATTCAAGATTTGGTTGAGGAAGATCATTATACCAAAACTCTCTCAAAAGATATATCAAAAGGAGTAAATCTGAGAACATGGATTTAAGTATGACTTTATATCTTTATTTTATATTATGTGTGAGAATCATGAAATTCAAGATCTTAGAATTGATATTTCTTCAATCATAAAGAAATTTCTAACATATCTTTATCCCTAATATTGTCTCACAAATATATTTTGAGTTCAAAGTTCCTAGAGAAAAATCTCCTACAGTCTAAGGCAAGAAATCAAGATCACTTATTGTAAGCACCACATCATTAATATATTGAGTCATGAATATAAAAATACTTCCACTAGCATATATAAAATTGATGAACACTGTTTTCCATAAATCTAAAGGAAAGAGTAATGATATTAAACTTAAGATCGAATATCACATAAATCTATATATTTTTTAAGTTTACACATAATTTGTTCCTTTCGTTCTTATGCTAACTTCATTAGTTGATCCTTATAAATATTATTATCTAAATCCCACCCGAAAGACTATAATTTTTTCTTTTATTATACATCTATTTAATATCAATTTCATGATGATTATGATACAATTTTTCTAAAAGATTGTGAAAACTCTCTATAATTAATGGCAATTTTTCGAGTAAATCTTTTTGTAACTACTACTTTAGTTTTGTAACATTCCAAAGTTACATGAGAGTCATGTTTGATATTTAAACACTCTCCTTACAACCTTAGTAACTTAACATATTCCTAAACTTAATTATACTTTATGAGTTTTAACACTTCTTCCATAACATCTAACAATTTATTAGAATTATCATTATTCATGACCTCAGAAAAATAATTGTGAAGTTTTTTTATTCTAAATTAATTTTCAATTCATATAAATAAATCATATAATCTTTAAAACAACTAATTTCATTTCTCTTCCAGATATTTCATTCTTCAAGATTTGATATTTATTTATTCTTCAAGTGGTTGAATAGTATTAACACATGATATATGCAATATGATATATTTTTTTATAAGTAAAATATGAAACGAATGTAAAAATACCGCTAAGTAAAGGACCTATTCTACAACACCCACCCAACAAAATTCAAAAGGAACAAACCACACAACAGAGACAAAATAAAGAAATAAACCAATAATAGTATTCCAAATTTAAAATTGGATTTGAAATTCATTTCAACCATGACATATTAGTAGATTTATGTCTTCTCTTAATCCATAACTATGATTTGAGTTTAATATCATCTACTAGTTCCTCTAAGCATGCTTCCTTGTTGTTAAATATCATGACATTCCTCCAATTCCAAAGTGACCAGATTCCAACCATCCAAATTATCAAGTTAGCTTCTTTCAATATCATACCTCTATCCGAGAGAAAATGTTGTTATAAATAATCCTTACCTCTTGTAGGTAAGACCACATTAAATCCTAATCATTGGTAGATGAACTATCAAATTTTATAAGAGAAATGAGAAGAGAAAAATAAATGATACATAATTTTTTCTTGAACAATGTACCAGATACACATAAGATCATTGCAACCAATATTAGCACCAATTTTTGAATAAGTGCAATATGTTATATTCCTTTTGCTATATGATCATTTTAGAGAAAAAACAAAAGAATTGAGTAATATATAAATTATGATATCATTTTTCAAAGAATAACAATAGATTAAGTGTCCCCAAGAATCAATTCAGTCGGTAGAGGTGCTAGATATATAGACCACTTGAGTTCTAACTCCATTAATTGCATCAAGTTTCCTCCCCTCATCATCAAAAACTGAATGAAAAATAAATAAACCCATCCATGTCTATGAATTTAACTTGAGAGTAGTAAATGGAGCCTTTCATGTGGTTGTGATCGAGAGTTGGAGCAAAGAATTTTCTCAAGCACTTTAGTCATTGATGGAGTACAGTTTAAACAATGTCAATTCTGACCAAAGTTATATTCAGAGTTTCATGCAATAAGACCAGACACAGCAAAATGTGGAGAAAAATACTCGAAGGCCAGTATAGGTAGCTTATAACTAATAGAGAAAGTAAAGAATCAAAATTGCAAAGTTATGAGCATCATAAAATTGTGTAAACAATAATCAATTTGGAAATATAAGAAGACATACCAAAACACAAGTAAAGTTTAGCATAGCCGTTCCACTTAAAACCCTATTTTGCACTGATAACACTTGAATGAAAAAGCCATGTTGAGACTTAATTGCTACACGTATAGTACTGTTAATTGAACCCAAGAGTTCCCCCAAACACTTCATTGAAGAAGGACTAATACATTTCTAATGAATTTAGATTAGACTAATTAGCCTCTCATATGAAGCGTTCAGAAGAACTCCAAGATACAGCCAACAAATAATAATCCTTTAGTTACACATGCTTCATTACCTAGCTAGTTTTCTTGGTTAGACAAAATGTACAAGTATTCTGTATATATAGTATAGACATTATTCCCACAGTACAAAATAAAGGCTTAAAGGTGAAAATGAATTTTCTTTCTAGTTTAATTCTACTTGTTGAACCTGGTCAGGATGTTTGCCTAGAAGAACCGGTGAATGAAGAAATACCCATATTGTAGTGAGTAACAAATTAAAGTGGACTCGTTCTTGTTGGAAAAGTGATTCAAAGTTTCACAGTCTAACAAAATATCACAAAATATCCTTCCTCAATATGTTCCTTTCTGTCTTTTTCATGGTCATAAATTTTATCATACATATAAATATATATATATATATATATATATATATACATACATATAAAAATATATATATATATATATAGATATATATATATGTATATATATATATATAAATAAATAAGCATAAAGTTGTTGTTAGGAGAAAGAAAATTAACCTAATTAAACATCTTCCAGCTTGCCTTTTGCTTTGGGGAATAAGACACAAGTATACTCTACAAAGTTTAATGTCTATTTTATCATTAACAATCACATTTATTCGGTTTCAAAGTAATTATTTAGGAGGGCTAGCTGCTCAAAAGGTAGGAATGTAAACTTTATATCATGGAAACCATGTGTAAATGGATATTAAGAAATCATAGTTTTTACATAATAAGAATGGATATAGATTACCAACCTTTATCCATGGCGACATGATCCTCCTTTATTGTTGTGTGTTGTTTTTCGTCAACAGAGAAACTCTTCTACCTCTTTCCCTTTCTTTCTATGCTCTTCCTTTATTGATGGCTAATAGAGCAACGTTTCTAGGGAGAGATAAAGACGATGTTTAAAGTCCTTTTCTAATCAGTATAGTGCTTCCATCAAACACTATATATAGACTTTTTTCCAAGAGTCTTACCATTTCATTTCACAACTCTCCAATTCAAGAGTTATACTATTCAAAACAAAATAGTATATCTCTTCTTGTCACAAGAGACATTCTTATATTCTCCTACTTGTCTCATGTGACAATACAATTCATGATATGATATATATCTAACATAATGCGCATAATCAGAATATGTTTTTCATATTCATTAAATTACAAGTCATGATTAAGAACAAGAACTAATAATAGTCATGACGGTTGTACATCATTTATTCGATATAGTCCCTTCCATGTACTACAATATTAGCCTTAATCCTAACATGACACATTAAAGGGAATCATATAATAATGTCATTTAGAAAGAAAATTTTATTTTCAACATTACCATTATCACGTATATACATAAGTGTGTAAATAAAATATTAATCAGAAACTTAAATATTAACAAGCTCGGAGTGTCAAAATATTGAGACTTTATTAATAACATAATGCTCAACATTCATTCGCAGACATAATACCCATATTTTTTATATGACCAATAAATATTTTGGGCGGTAACCCTTTCATCAAAGGGTCTGCAATCATAAGGTTAGTGCTAATATGCTAAATTAACACTCTAAGTTTCTCAGCTTCTTCTTTAACGTCAAAGTATTTCACCTCCATATGTTTAGCACCTTTGGAATACTTGTCATTTTTAGAAAAGAAGACTGCAGCAGAATTATCACAATAAATTTTCAGCGGTTGACAATACTGTCGACAACTCCAAGTCCTGAAATAAAGTTCCGTAACCATTTAGCATAAATTGTGGCCTCAAAGCATGCCACAAATTCAGCTTATATAGTAGATGCAACAATTAGAGCCTGCTTCACATTCTTCCATGAGATAACTCATCCAACTAATAAATATACATAACCGAAAGTAGACTTTCTTGTGTCTATGCATCCGGTAAAGTCTGAATCGCTCTTAATGAAGCATTGTTGAAGATGACATACTTAATGAAGCATTATTGAAGATGACATAGTAACCGCTCTTGCTTAATTATTCGTTGTTGATGTTTTACGACTTTTAAACGTCCGAGATATTAATGGTGGCAGTTACGCGTCTCTTCGTTTGTTGAAATATTAATGGTTGAGTGATTATACGTTTCTTGGTTGTTGAAATATTAATGGTTGAGAGGTTATACGTCTCTTCATTTGTTGAAATATTAATGGTTGCTCATCTATACATATTGTGGTTCATTCAATATTCTATTTCATCAGTAAGAGTATGTGTTTCTATAAGATTATGTTCATGAAGATAGGAGGAAGAAAACACAAAGTAGTAAAAAACAGAGCAATACTGCAGAGAGTGAAAAAGAGAAAAAATGACCCAATTTTGTATAGAGGAGTTGAGGAAAAAACTGTGTTTCTGTTTCAGAATCATGTCAAGGAGGTCTTTAACAACTTTTGATTTTGCAAAATGACCCAGATTTCAGAAGGAATGTGGTTGTCATACAATATTTGCATTAGATGAAGATTTAATTTGTAAAATATTGAGTTTATTGAGCTTTTTCAATTTTTTCAGTTCATTGAAATCTCTTGATTTTCAAAACGGGTCCATATTTCAGAAGGAAAGTGGTTGTTGTACAAGATTTGCGTGTGATGAAGATTTGTATAGAGGAGTCGAGGAAAAAATTATTTCCTTCATTGAAATCATGTTAAGGAGGTCTTTAAGATCTTTTGAGTTGGCAAAATGACCCAGATTTTGAAAGGAAGTAAAAGGAAAAAAATATTTCCTTCATTGAATTCTTTTGCATTGTATTCTTCATTTGCCAAATCATTTAGTTTATTATATTCGCATGTACCAAATCATTTAATTCATTATAATATATTTTTCCTCCCTGAATGAATAATAAAACAATTATTTGGAATTTTAATTTTAATTTTTTGTTAATTATTTGGATGATTATTTTCTTTAATACTTTTGTTGTTCCTTATTAATAAATTAAACACAATAAACAAATTAACAATACTTAATAAATACAATTAACGTTTATACTTAATAAACACAATAAACAAAATGTAATGTTTAATATTTTTCAGTTTTGTATTAATAAACACAATTATATAGTAATCTACTTAATGACAACTTCATCTTAATTAACATTAATTCATGTTGTATAAATATTTTCTAGTTACACACAATGTTAATTTAACAACGCATAACTACGAACACGCTGTTAATTTGGAAAATGTGTTCAGTTTAACAGTGCATAATTAATATAACGCTGTCAATTAGATTATATTCAACATCGCTATATATCGGTAGCGATGTTGATATGTTAATGAAAATAAGTAGTAAACAAATGGATACACAACAATAACGTAATTCTTAACATGTGCTGTTAAAGATGTCAATACAACAGCGCCGCATGTAGTATGCACTGTTGAAGACGTGTTAATGAAAATAAGTAGTAAACAACTGGATACACAACAACAACGCAATCCTTAATATGTACTTTTGAAAATGTCAATACAACAGCGCTGCTTTTAGTATGCGCTGTTGAAGATGTCTATTCAACAACCCTACTATTAATATACGCTGTTAAATTGGTAATACATTTTAAATATCTAAAACATGAATCGTTCCCTCTACGCTCTCAAACTTGATTGAAAAGAAATTCTCATACTCTCAGCAAACCCTCATACTCTCAAACCTCAAAAAACTTCATCAATGACGTGCCAAAGTGGCAATCATGGTTCTCACAATGGTGACGAAGCTACACCGACTCCACAAGACAAGCAAATCGTTGCTAAAAAACGACCTCCACATGGAATGACTTCCATGAAGAATGTCATTCGGTCAAGAAGTAAGGATGTGGAGATAGAAGTTCAATGGAACTCTAAAGGCCAACCATTAAACTCGAAGGGTGGCAACGCATTGGTAAGCTACATTGGTGTTGTTGTTAGTCAGAATCTGAAGCTAACATTCAACAAATGGAGTGATGTATGTAACACCCCAGTAATGTCATGCGACCTCCCCGGTCCATGACGACACTGAGCATGTCACCGGTAGCACCGCAGAAATGTCATGCGACCTGCAGGGGCAATTTAAACCTAAAACCTTTGATGTTGGTGAGGAGGATTATATCCTTAAATCAGATGACAAGGCTCTCCAACAATTCCGAACTGATGTCGGAAAATTACTCAGAGATGCTGATAGCAATTTAAACCTAAAACCTGATGGCAATTTAAACCTAAAACCTCTAACTAAATATGCAAATATCGTTGTTGAAGATGATTGAAAGACTTTTGTCACCCTACGCACACAAGGCGAGTCTTTCTTGGTAAAATCATATTCTGTGTATTGACTTTTATATATATGCTTTTGTATATACTATTAATGTTGTTTATTGTTTCAGAAATTAAGTAATGCAAACCGCAAGAGGGCATCCAAGTCTTTATATCCATACTGAGCTTCTCGAGCGGGGTATAGAAGAATCGATGACAAAATTGTAAGTATTGTTAATTTGTAAATACATTATTGGTTATGTTTTGTATGCATATATATCTAATTACATTATTATTGGTTATGTTTTGTTAGTTGGAGAATAAAAGCAATACACCTATGACTCCACATGGAGCAGAACTCGATGTTCTATGGGTGGATGCCCGTAAGAACAAGGACGGTGTCATTGACAACGAGGAAGTTCAAGAAGCGGCAAGACGTGTTGTAAGTGCTCATTTTTTAATTATACTTAATTTCCATACTTTATTTATCAAAATATGATTAATTAACATTATGTTTTTTCTTGATTTGTCAGGTTGCCTTAAAAGAAAAAGAGGCAAACCCAGATAGTCACATAATACTTGATAAGGCATTAGGACTTCCTATCTACCTTGGCCGTATCCGAGGTGCAGGATTTGGGGTTAGCCAGCGAATATTTGTACCCCATCCAAAGTGTGCACCCAAAGCCCAAATAAGCCAGGTTCAAAATCAACTAGATGACCTCATGCAACGACTAGCTAGTAATGCTAGAACTGTTCCTTCAACCGTCAATGAGAGTTGCACCCCTTCGCCTTGCAACATTCTCATTCTGATTCCCATTCCCAAGGTAATTTAGTTAACTTATTTTAATTTAGTCGTTAACTAATTATATGTTTTAACTTATGTACAGGGAATCGGTTCTTGCAAACTTTTCCTAGATACCCCAACTAGCTGAGTAGTGGGTGTTGGGAAAGTGCACAAGTCTGCCGATGCTATGCTGCATAATGCATGTATCCGACGCCATCATATGAAGGTCTTGATTGATATTGAAATCAATGATAATGCGTTGCTACCAATTTCTCTTGATGAGGATATATTCACAGTTGGAGGGGCTATAAACACTTTTGTGGCTTGGCCAGTAGACCTTGCTCAAGTAATTCCTCCTAAGATATGATTTTTCACCTTATGCTCACTCATATTATATATATATATA
>NW_017722812.1:0-4559 GCF_001865875.1 Lupinus angustifolius | reverse complement strand
ATCTATAATTGATATGTTTTTTATTGAATATTTCAGGAAAATGTACATTCCATACCCAGTAGCATCTAAAAGTGTAAGCCATCTTCAGTGGATGTGAGCTCAAAGCCATCTACTAGAGATGTGAGCTCCAAGAAGACTACCAACTACTAGACTCAGTTGTTGGAGCATGTACAGAAGTTGGAAGATGATATGATAATTATATCAATTCCCAAGGAAGTCTACGGGGATAATATTGATGAATATGTTGCCATGAGTGAAGTCCAAGATGTATACAAACGTGATTGCATAGGTGCAACTGCTGTATATAGGTGAGGTAAATTATGTTTTCTTAACTTCTCACTTTTGCATGGCGGTGTGTTATAATTAACAAACATTTGTGTTATATATATTAGGTAATTGTATGAAAATTTTATTAAGGTACATAAGAAAAATGTGATGTTCATATCCCCACACCTTACCACTTTGGTGTCGCGTGACAAAAATGAGATTGAGGAAAAAATCAGAACAAATTACAGATAATCATATCAAAAATAAAGAATATACAGATTTATTTCTTTCACCTTTTAATACTAGGTGAGCATTTTTTAATTGTCTTTTAATTTCTTTCTGTAGTATGTTTATTGTGCTTAACATTTCCTAACCATGTACATATGTTTTGTTAGGCATCATTAGGTTTTCGTTACCATCGCGGTTCATTGAAGAGATATACTACTTTGACTCATTGACACATTGTGATATGAACAACTATCTCGCTATGAAAGAGATGTTTTCTAGGTAAATGGACTACTCATTTAAACTTTTAGTTACACTTGCACTTTCATTTTTTGTTTAGTAATTAAGTACATTTTCTATTTTTTATTGCGGTGAGAGTTTACAGAAGTTGTAATCGTGCTAGAAACAAGATACCAAATCCCAAAATCAGGTGGACTCGTATAAAGGTATTGGCACAAATCATATTAAACAATTATATGTGTAATGGCCAACTAATGTTATACTTATATGTTTACTTCATTTTAATTGTAGACCCCTTGCCAAACAAACCAGAAAGATTGCGGCTATTACGTGATGAAATTCATGAAGGAGATCATTCAGTAATGGCCAACTAATGCAATCAAGATTGATGGCAAATCATATACAGATGACGAAGACAACCAGATTATAGAACAATGGTAAAATTTTGTACTTATTTCTGTTTACAAATCACAACTAAATGCAGTAGATTAGTTTTGCACAAATTATAGCTTAGGGAATTCAATGTAATGTATATGATTTGATCTATGTAATTAATGTAATTCAATTAATGTAGCACAGATTGTAGCACTGATTGTAGCTTAGGGAATTCAATTCAATGTAAACATTACAGTGTAATTAATGTTTAATATATACATTCAGTTGTGTTCATATATTCATTTTGTTGTTATGTTCTGTTTTTGTATGCATTCAAGTTATTTTCTGTTGTGTGCGTAACCGTGTAGAATTAGGAATAATGGTCTTCGACAATGCTTTTTGTGAATGCGCTGTTGTTATAACCATACATCAATGTTTTTTTAACAATACGTTGTTGATTACGTTGCATTCAACAACGCATTCACCAAAAAGCGTTGTTGATTACGTTGCATTCAATAGCGCATTCATCAAAAAGCATTGTTGAATACTTATCTCTCATTTATTTTCTTTTAGCTATACAACAGTGCATTCGGTAAGAAGCGCTGTCGATATGATCAACAAAACTATTTCCTCTACACTTAATCGCTTAACATAGTGCTTAATCGATTAATTGTTTGAATGTTATTTTTTGTCATTATTAATTGTTCTATGTATTTAATTAATTGTCATTAATCAAATGTCATAATATAATTACCAATTTGAATTTCATTAAAAAAATGAATTAGTAAAAAAATTATTATATCTTCCACAACGTTTCCTTAAGATTGCGCTGTGGAACACTTATCTTCTTTATATTTGAATGAGGAGTTCTTCTATATAGTTTCCTTAAGGTTGCACTGTTGATTAGGTATCATTGACAACACCATCTTCACTATGTGTTGTTGATTTTGTATCATTGACAGCGACATTGTAATTATGCACTGTTGAAGATACTATCAAACCCTAAAAAATTAATATGTTCCCATATTCTCATACATTCATCTGCAATCTCAACACTCATTTACTCAGCAGCAAAATGCATTTACTCTCAAAATCAACCTCGAAAATCATTCAAGCTCAAAACCATTCACTCATTCAACATAAAAAATCATTCACTCATTCTACATGAAAATCATTCAACACCGATTTCGAAAATATTTCACTCGTTTAACCGCAAAATTATCATTCACGCATTCAACACCGAATTGAATGTGAGTTCTTCATATAGTTATTTGCCTTTTTAACTACATTATATTTAGCTTGTATTGAGTTATAAATATTTTTCTTATAAATGAGTGAAAGTGATTTCACTCATTTAACTTGTATTGAGTTGGGGTTTCCAAGTTCCGACTCATTTAGTTTACATTATGAGTTAGGGATCCCCCATTTTTAATTTCATAATAATGCATTTGCTCTGCTTGGTGAGCTTAACTCCAACCTTTAGGGATTTATGCTCATTGTATTTTTTTTCTTAATAGAAAATGTATCGAAAATGGATGAGTGTCAATCAATTGACGAATGAGTATGAAGAAGGAGTGAAATCATTTGTTAGGTTTGTTATTAAGAATGCTGATATGTCCTTGCTTAAGATGTTGTTACTCAAACCGAATTACTCCAAATGAGTTAAAAGTTCATTTAGTGTGTCACGATATTGATCAAAGTTACACATTTTGGACAAGACATGGTGAGACGAGAGACGATATGGATTGTGATGATGAGATGCAAAAGAAATACAACTACACAAATGCACATGAAGACGATCGTTTCGAGGAAATGGTAAACGTTGTCGATGAGAAACCATTATATGATGGTTGTAATAAATTCACAAGATTGACAGCGGTGTCAAGGTTGTATAAGTTGAAATTTATTAATGGATGGACTGATAAGAGTTTCACTGACTTGCTTGCACTTCTAAAGGATATGTTACTGGAAGATAATGTGCTCCCTTCTCGAACCTATGATGCAAAACAAAATGTTACGCTCCATAGGCATGGACTACACTAGGATACATGCTTGTGAAAATGATTGTATCTTATTTTTTAATGAGTATGCTTTATTAAAGTTTTGTCCTAATTGTAATGTATCACGATATAAGAAAGAAGACTCAATTCCCAAAAAGGTTGTATGGTATTTTCCCATCAAAGCAAGATTCAAGCTATGTTTAGAAATGCCAAAGATGCAAAGAAGTTGACATGACATGATGAAGAAAGGATTAAAGATGACAAGCTTCAACATCTTGCAGATTCTCCTCAATGGAGAAAAATTGATCACGACTATCCTAGTTTTGGTCAAGAATCAAGAAATCTATGCCTTGCATTATCAACGAATGGAATTAACCCACATAGTGTTCAACGTTGCTCCCACAATACATGGCCAATGATGTTGGTGATATACAACATACCTCCTTCTCTGTGCATGAAGCGCAAATATGTGATGTTATCTATGTTAATTTCTGAACCTAAACAACGAGGAAATGACATAGACATATATTTGGCTCCATTAATTGAAGACTTGAAGCAAATGTGGGAGACAATCAATATGATGCGTATAGGGAAGAAAGCTTCAACTTGAGGGCTTTGTTGTTTGGCACAATCAATAATTTCCCTGCATATGGTAATTTGTCTAGATATAGTACAAAAGGACATTTTGCCTGTCCTGTATGTGAAGACAATACTCATTCAATGAGGTTGGGACACTATAAGAAGAATGTCTTCCTTTGATATCGTATATTTTTGCCTTTAGATCATCACTACTGACGATGGAGAAAAACATTTGATGGAAACAATGAAGAAGGTCGTGTTCTTTTGCCGTTGACAGATGACCAATTATTTCAAAAGCTAAAGGGTTTGAATACTAACTTTCGTAAACCTTTTGCAAAAGAAATTGTCACAAGTGGGTGGAAGAAAATGCCAATCTTCTTTGAATTGTCATATTGAAGTTCATTATATGTAAGACATTTCCTCGATGTTATGCATATTGAAAAAAATGTGTTTGAAAGTCTCATTGATACCTTACTCAATGTCTATGGTAAGACCAAAGATGGCTTGAATGCAAGGTTGGACTTGGTTGGTATGGGAATAAGGAAGGAATTGGGACCAATAATGAAGGGAAAACATACATTTTTACCTCTAGCAGCTTATACTTTGTCGAGGAAGGAGAAAATGGAATTTTGTAAATTTACTCATGGTGTTAAAGTTCCAGAAGGGTACTCTTCCAGCATTCAGAACCTCGTATCAATGAAAGACCTCAAGTTAAAAGGTCTTAAGTCTCATGATTATCATGTACTTATGGAGCATTTCTTGCCTATTGGAATACAATCAATTCTACCTAAAAAAGTTCGAGGAACCATAACTAGGTTATGCTTCTTCTTTAAGACAATTTGTAGCAAAGTGATTGACCCTGAGAAATTACCT
>NW_017722811.1:0-8243 GCF_001865875.1 Lupinus angustifolius | reverse complement strand
AAGCATTCATCTTATTCGAGAGACACAACTATGTGGCCCTTCCTATATGAGATGGATGTACCCCTTGGGCGTTATATGAAGACATTAAAAGGATATGTGAATAACCACTCAAGACCAGAGGATTGTATTGTCGAACGATATGTTGTTGAAGAAGCTCTTGATTTATGTATCAGATACCTTACCGATGGTGATTTCAAGGGCATTCCAAAGCCTCAATATGCATAAAAAAACATTTGGTGAAGATATTACTGGGAATGAAATATTGATTATTACAAGAACCGAATTGGAGCAAGCGTACTTATATGTTTTACATAATGCCGACAAGGTTGAGCCATATGTTGAAACACACAAGGAGATGTTAAGGAAGTGTTACCCAAGTAAGAATGAAAATTGGATTTCCAAAGAGCATAATCAGTGTTTCATAAAGTGGCCAAAAAATCACATTGATGAGGAGTTGAATATAAATGCATATTTAGTTTCCGAAAGATTGAAATGGTTAGCCAATGGTCCAAGCCTTCATGTCTTATCCTACACTAGTTACTTAATTAATGGGTTCATATTTCATACGAAAAAACAAGATGATCAAAGTAAAATACAAAATAGTGGTGTGACTCTTGTTGCTCGAACTTTACACATGTTAAGTGCAAAAGATAGAAATTCAATATATGCGAACATGTCATACTTTGGAGTGATTGAACGCATATGGGAATTGGATTACACAATGTTTTGGATGCCGATTTTTTATTGTATGTGGGTTGATAATAACAATAACTTCCAAGTTGATGAGTTAGGGTTCATGCAAGTGGATCTTAATAGGCCAGGATATAAAGATGAGCCATGTATTCTAGCATCACAAGCTCAACAAGTATTCTATGTTAGTGATCCGTCTGATATGAAATGGTCCATTGTTTTTTTAATTAACAAAATTATCGTCAATAATATTGATGACTAAGAATATGAAGATATTGATGCTTTTTTGGGACATATCAGTCGTGTGAGAGTGGACCAATACAAATGATGATTTATATATAAGAGATGATCATGATGAAGGGCATTGGGTAAATCAATATGATCCTCCATACAATGATGACCCTAAAAGACAAAAACAATCAATGAAAAGGAAAAAGTAGTCTTTGTATAATTATAGCTTAATTTTGATTGTTTGTAATTTGTATAATATTGTTTCTTTGTAATGTGTGTAATTTTTTTATTTGTAATTATGTACTCTGTCAAAACATAATTGGCATGATATTCATTGTTTGTATTTTGTATTGTATTGATGTTTAATAAAAGAAACTTATGGCCTGTATTAATGTGTTTGTGTTGTTGACAATGTATAAATGTCTATGCTGTTGAGAATGTCTGTTCTGCTAATAAATGTATATGCATGTATTAATTTAAACAAATCGACAACGAATTCTAGGGGAAGTTCTGACATCCGCTATTGTAAATGATAACTACAACAACAGTTTTTATAGAAAGGGATGTTGTACATTATTAATACAACAACGCTATGTGTGTGATGCACTGTTGTATTAATGTGTTGTTTGAGAAAATTTATGAATAAAACAACAGCGCTATTTTGTTATTGCACTGTTAAATATATGAACTTCAACAGCGCAACAATAAGCGTTGTTAACAAGACCTATAAAATGCGCTGTTTATGTAAGACCTATATGACAGCGCTTTATGGACGACGGGCTATTGTATTGATGCACTATATGACAACACTTTTTGTGTGTTGCATTGTGGTATATAATCAATACAACATCGTTCGTGAAGCACTATTAATGATAACCATATACTACTGCGGTCAAACAGAAAGCGCATGAAAGCATTGTTATACATCTAAAATAAGCAATGTTGAACGACAACTCTGGCGTAGTGATCGTATTTCTCTTTGAGATCTTCTTAATGCTATCTCTTGTGATTCTTCTACTATAAGTTCATCAACTTCATTTTCAGTAATGAGATTATTTTGTTATTCTACATCATTACTAATCGGTTCAATAACTTGAGGAACAACATTATTGAAGACACAAGTAAATGGAACTTGTACCCTTACTTCTTGAATTTCCACTTTACATGGTGTTTCACTCCCACTAATCTTATCATTCTAAATGAACCTAGCATTACCAGTTTCAACAATTCTTTGAGTATAATTTGGACAGTAAAATCTGCACCCCTTTGATTTTTCTAGATAACCAATGAAAAAACCACTGATTGTTCTTGCATCATGTTTCTTTTCTTGTGGATTATAAATTCTAATAAACCCTCAATTAAACCACGCTTAATTCCAACATTATGATGCAAAGTTAAAAGTGTTTCATAAAAAATATTAGCAAGATTTAACTTGTAAAATCTACCATTGCCAATTAAGTGAGTATATTTATACAAAATGGAACATTTATTACCAAATTTTAAAGAGCATCCAACAACATCAAGTTTAGATAAAGAAACCAAATTCCTGGATATATTAGGTACATAAAGGGTTTCAAATAAATATAAATGATTTCCGGTGTCAATGATTAAATGATAAGTCTCGACGGATTCCACTAGAACCTTCACTCTATTTCCCATAATGACAAAATTTTCATTTGCTCTTGTAGTTCGTGTTGTAATGAATCCCCACATAGTATTAGAAACATGAACAGTACATCTAGAGTCAATCCACCAAATATTATAAGGAACTTCTGCTAAGTTTGATTCAAAATATACATAAGCAGTATGCTTACCTTTCTTTTCAAACCAACTTTTGCATTTTGGACAATCCTTTCGGAAATGTCCAATCTTTCTACAAAAACGAAAAATATTATCATGATATTCCTTCTTGTGGATTTAAGAAGATGAATCGTTAATCTTTAAGAGTCCCTTTCCTTTCTTGTCATGTTTCTTACTGACTTTCTTTTTAGCTCCTTGATTATTAACATAATTGATAGAATAATTTCCTTGACTCCTCATTCTGGTTTCCTCTTGAACTAACATATTATGCAATTCATGCACATTCCACTTATCTTTTATGGTGTTATAGTTCATTTGGAAATGACCATATTCGGAGGGTAATGAATTTAGTATATAATGCATAAGAAAATTTTCATCCACATCCATTCCCAATGTCTTAAGTCTTGCTGCAATGTTTATAATTTCAATGACATGTTCATGCATAGTACGAGACCATCAAATTTCATGGTGGTTAATGTTAGCTATCAGTGGTTACAATACACCTAGAAGGGGGGGGGGGTTGAATAGGTGTCGCGGTTAGAAATACCGCTTTTCGAAAATCAACACTTAATGCTGAATCAACCCTATTTAATCGATTAATGAAGGAAGATAATCGATTATTTGAACAATCTTAATCGATTAACAAAAAAACAGTTTTAATCAATTAACAGAAACAATTTTAATCGATTAACAGAAACAGGATAATCGATTAACACAACAATATTAATCGATTAAACAGAAACGAGATTATAACATGAAATGCACTCAATCCTAAAGCAAGGAATCTCTCATTTCTAAACTCACTAATGCAATTAACAAATAGATGCAGCAATTAACACGTAGAATGCTCTAACTCTCTAATAAATGCAACATGCAACTTATGAGATTAATTCTGAAAACGCAGTTTATAAAGAATCAGTCCAGAACCCCAGATAATCGATTAAATACCTTCTTAATCGATTAACGGGACTAAAAATCATAACTGATTCTGTTTTTCAGTTTTTCAGTTTCAACAACTTAAAAATCAGTTAGGTTAATCGATTAACGTAAACCTTTAATCGATTAACTGCATTACAAAAACGTGTTCCAGTGGCAACCACTTTACACAGCAGTTGGGTTAATCGATTAAAGGTATGGTTAATCGATTAACACTAAATAAAATATGTATTTTCAAATAGAAAACATCAAATATGTTATGCACTTAGATAATACATGTTTGACACTTAGTTTTATGCCTAGAATGCATATATACATGTATTTATGTAATGCATGAACATATTATCAAATGAACATATCTCATGGATGAAATGATTTAAAGATAAATGCATATGAGACATGTTTTAGGTGCCCTAAGCCTTCGACTCAACTTAAACTAGAAACTAGTCTAAGCCTAGTACCAAATAAAAGACTTAAGCACGTTGGATTGTTGGTTATCTTCAAGCACTTTTAGGCACACGTTGTCCTCATCAAAACCATGACGTTCAAGGAGAGCTTTCCAAAGTGTTCCTCTTGACATGCACACTTTCAATCTCCCCCTTTTTGATGATGACAAACTCTACATCAAGTTCATCAATTTTAAAGTAACAATTGCTTGATGAATAAGCTTGAAGATTGTGTTGGCAAGGTTGATGGAATGCGCACATTTATCGGAAGCTGTTATAACGATCAACCTGCACAATTGAGAAGCAACAAAACAACCTTTCTCCCCCTTTTGACATTATCAAAAAGATAACCCAGGTCAAAAAAGCTAGGAAGAGATATTAGTTAATCATAAAACAATGTTAATGAATTAATTTGGGTTTTAACAAATTAACCTGTTTCATTTATGGGTAAATTGAACAAATGCGCTTTATTGGACAAAAAATAGCTAATAAGAAGTGAGAATGGCATGCAAGATTTAATCAAATATTAAGCATTGTAAGCATTATTAAATCTCAAATGATCAAGATCCATTCACTAAGGCAAATAAGCTATTTTGACATAATTATAGCAAAAACACAAACATTTGCATAGCATAAAGAGTAAAGAAAGTCATGAAATAGTACAGGCCATAAAGTCAAATAAAAGACAAATAGCAAAATACGAATCAGTTCTGAAAGCAACAACGATAACTAAATCCAGAAGGTGCCACAAGATAAAAATAAACCTAAGGATAGGATAACCTAGGTCTAAGGTCAGCTAAACTAAGGTTGAGGCGGAGGATAGACAGGCTGATCATCAGGCACAGCAGTGTTCTGATTTCCCTGGATAAGCATAGACAGCTTCTGAAATTCTGAGCAGAACATGGCATTCTGAGCCTCAGCGGTAGACTGAATCATAGTCCTCAGCTCCTGAATTTTGTTATCGGTGTAGGCATTCTGACGTTCCTCGTATTGCTCCATACCTGCAAAATAAGAGTCCTTCAGCCCTTGGAAGTGCAGATCCATGCGGTTGTTAAGTCGTTGTTCCATGGCTTCCATCTGAGCTAAACCAAACACAGAGCTCTGAGGTGCTGTTCCAGACGACTCCCCCTGATTAGTTGCATTCTGATTACCCAAATCCTCCTGATGCTCATTATCCGACAAGTCCAGATCAAAGGTGGTATAGTCCTCCTGATACTGCCATGTAGTACCATACTTGTAAATTCCCATCTTATGAATGAGACTCTCACCCACCAAGTGATCTTTATCAGTGTACTCAGTAATGATGGTATCAGAAATGTCAATGCGCAAATAATCAACAATGCGGGATATGAAAATGCTATACGGGAGCAGCTTGGACTGAGACAATGAAACGCTGTTCATGATTTTCAGAATCTCCTCAGGCCAATTGATCATCACGTTATTCTTTACAGCGTACATGAAACGCAAATCATTCACAGTAGGCTGTGCATGATTAGTGTTCCGCTGCACTAATATGTAAGCAATAACATAATGCAATAACCTGTTCTCAACAGAAAGTGACCCTGCCTTGGTCAGTTGACCCTGAATATACAGATGAGGGCCCCGAAGGAATGACTTATACACATCAACGGGATCAAAATTGTCCTTGACCCAAGAACAGTCCCCTATTCCAAAACCAGACGACGATAAACCTCCAACATTCAGAAATAAATCCTCACTCATCTCAAACAGATTACCGGAAATCATGGACCAATATTTGCCATCCTTGTATCTAAAATTAGCGTAAAATTCCCTAACTAGAGCAGGGTATACGCGTCCCTTCAATTCCAAAAACTGAACGGCTCCTTGAGCCTCCATGTCATGCGGAAAACTAAAGTTTTGTTCCGCTAACCAGGTTAAGTCGGCATACCTGATGTATGTAGGCTTGCGGCCTTGAAATTTTGCCAACCGGGTCTCTTGCAAAATGAGGGAATAATAGGGGTCACCGCGGTCCCGAGTGGAGGGTGAGCCGGTTTCCCTTCTTCGAATGCGCGTTGCTGTAGTCTTGACCCGCTTTGGACGACTCTGCTCCATTGAAGATGATGAACTCGAAACTGAGATTGATGAACAGAGGGGCAAAGCCTAACCTAGGGTTTGGATTGGATGATTCGGAATTGAGTGGATTTTTGGATGAAATAGAATGATTTCGGAAGGTTTGAGAGGTTTAGGATGAGGTTTACTTAATCCTATTGCACCTGGATTAGTATTGTTGCTGTTTCAGAAAATCAAGGCGCAAAGAGGTTGCGAAAAGGTCAGAAAAAGTGCAAGACCGAGACACTGTTTGCCTTTAACGTACTGGTTTTAATCGATTAACGGGATGGTTTAATCGATTAAAACAGTGTAAAATTTGAATTTTCAAAAAAAATTGCCCAGGTAATCGATTAACGGGCTGTTTAATCGATTAAGTTTTAGAAAATTTGAATTTTCCAGAAATGAAGCCCAGGTAATCGATTAACTATTGGCATAATCGATTAAATCAGAGAAAATTTCGTTTTTAGGCAGCAGAGTGGTTTCGACTTTTTAGGACACACGTATGCATTATTACAGATTTATCGAGACATATATAATCACATTAAGAAGTTAATCAAGAGATATATTTTTGCATTTTTAACATATATCATTCAAACATGAAACACATAGGCATAGAGAAGCAAGACAATTTATGCAAACAGCTAAACAATTTTTAAACAAGATATTGTTCATCAAGAATTCCTAGTTCTCTCCTTAGAACATAGAAGGTATCCCTGGGAAGGGGCTTGGTGAAAATATCTGCTAACTGTTTAGATGTTTCCACAAATTCAAGAACACAGTCACCTTTTTGTACATGGTCACGCAAAAAATGATGTCTAATTTCTATATGCTTTGTTCTAGAATGCAAAACGGGATTCTTGGATAGGTTAATGGCACTTGTATTATCGCATTTTATTGGGATCTTTTCAAGTTTAAGACCAAAGTCCTTAAGTTGCTGCTTCATCCAAAGGATTTGAGCGCAACACACACCAGCGGCAATGTATTCCGCTTCAGCGGTGGACAAAGCAACACAGGCTTGCTTCTTGCTGTGCCATGCTACTAATGAACTGCCCAATAGGTGGCAAGTACCACTAGTGCTTTTCCGATCCAACTTACATCCGGCGAAATCGGAATCGGAATAACCCACCAAGGATAGTGAGGCATCCCGAGGATACCATAATCCCATGTTAATAGTTCCTTTTAGATATCTCATGATTCTTTTAACAGTTATATAGTGTGATTCTCTAGGTGATGATTGATATCTCGCACACATGCATACACTGAACATGATATCAGGTCTACTTGCAGTTAAGTAAAGTAAAGACCCAATCATACCACGATACTTCGTTACCTCGATTGCTTTTCCTTTCTCATCTTTGTCTAAGTAGCAAGCAGATGCCATAGGTGTGGAAGCTTCCTTACATTTGTCCATTTCAAATTTCTTGAGTAGCTCTTTGCAGTATTTCGCCTGATGGATGAATATCCCACTTTCTAGCTGTTTTATCTGCAATCCTAGAAAGAATGTGAGTTCTCCCATCATAGACATTTCGAACTCCCCCTGCATCATCTCAGAAAATTCTCTACACAAGATATCATTAGTAGATCCAAATATTATGTCATCTACATAGATTTGTACAAGCAGAACATGATTTTCTGATTTTCTAATAAAAAGCGTTGTGTCAACCAAGCCTCTCTCGAACCCTTTTTCTAAAAGAAAGGTACTAAGTCTGTCATACCAAGCTCTAGGAGCTTGTTTGAGACCATATAGTGCCTTTTTAAGTTTGTAAACATGGTTCGGATATTTAAAATTTTCAAAACCAGGCGGTTGGTCAACATAAACTTCTTCTTGAATGTATCCATTCAGGAAGGCGCTTTTTACATCCATTTGAAAAAGTTTGAAGTTCATTAAAGATGCAAAGGAAAGAAGCATTCTGATGGCCTCTAGTCTGGCTACAGGAGCGTAGGTTTCGTCATAATCGATACCCTCCTCCTCGTTGTAGCCTTTGGCCACCAAACATGCTTTATTTCGAACTATTAAGCCAGATTCATCAAGTTTATTTCTGAAGACCCATCGAGTACCAATTACGGGAT
>NW_017722810.1:0-11820 GCF_001865875.1 Lupinus angustifolius | reverse complement strand
TTGGGTTAATCGATTAAAGGATTTGGTTAATCGATTAACAACAATTAAAAGTGTATTTTTAAATACAAAATATCAAATACGTTATGCACTTAGATGATACATGTTTAACACTTAGTTTATGCCTTGAATGCACATATACATGTATTTATGTAATGCATGAACATATTATGAATGACATATCTCATGGATGAAATGATTTAAAAGATATATGCATATGAGACATGTATTAGGTGCCCTAAGCCTTCGACTCAACTTAAACTAGAATCTAGTCTAAGCCTAGTACCAAATAAAGACTTAAGCACGTTGATTTGTTGGTGATCTTCAAGCTCTTTTAGGCACAAGTTGTCCTCATCAAAACCATGACATTCAAGGAGAGCTTTCCAAAGTGTTCCTCTTGACATGCACACTTTCAGTTAATGCACTCATTAGTGTCCCAACAACAAACTTGTCAACAGTTTGGGAGTGCTCTTCCACAAACTTTAGCATTTCTTTAGCACTTTCAATTTTAGGAAGATCTGACTTAATATTGCCAACAATATTCATTCGCATATACATCAGACTGAATTTGTTTGGTCTTTTCCAATTTCTATAATGAACTTTATGTTCTTCAGTCTTATATTAATAATAACAATTGACTTATCTTCTATAAGTGACAAATCCAAATCCATTACCCGAAGGTAAAATTGGATTTGTTCACTCCATTCAGAGAAGTTAAGTCCATTGAAAGTTGGTACATATAAGAATTGTGAATGCAAATCAACATGTACTGCAATCAATAAAATTAAACAAAAACATAAAGACTTTGAGTCACATGCTTGTTAGATATTTATGGAACGACAAGTGCACCGTATCGTCCAAGTAATAAAATTCGGTAAAATACCGGGATATCGTCCTCAGGGAGCAAACTAGATTTACACTAATTCCTACAAGAATGAATTGAGTATATATTTACAATGACGTTTTATAAAATTTTGTGTTTAGTTGTGAAAAATCATAAATTGAACAAAAAATAAGTAAAACTAAATTGGGATCGAAATGCATCGTTCTTTCCCATTGACATCCATGGATTCATTTCCAAGTGACTTGTGAAGTTACTGATTCAGATGTACACATCATTCAAATCATTCACATCAATCCATTGAGTGTAAAATCCTTAGATAATCACTCAAATACCAATTCCTTCGATATTTGACCGATTAACTAGCATTAAGTTCCATGTAAAAGCAATTAATACATCATTCTCCATTCTTAGAGCAATGATGTATGAAGGAAGATGATCTAGGTTCGGTATCAAGTTTAACTTCCCAATTAAACTTGAACCAAAGAAGAAGAAATTAGTAGCAAAATAAATTCATGCATTAAAAACGGGACGAACTTACCAAAATCAAATAACAATTACAATGGAATCGACTCTAGGAGTACAAAGGTTAGAAGATTACATTTCGAATCCCACAGCTAGATCTAATCACTCCTTCTCACTATTACAACGCTCGAATCATGAAATTATACAAGGAATAATGTGAAGTAGAATCGTTTCCATGATTTCTATCCTAATCTCCCTGTGTTTCTCTCTATTTTCGTGCCTCAAAGCTTTTGGAAAGTGAATGAGATCCTTTTTGACTTCCGAAACCGCCAATATCAGTTCCAACTTCCAAGCCCTCGTCCAAGCTAGAGATTCTCTCTTGGGCAAGTAAATAAGAGGCTTTCAGACCTGAGTACCTCGCTTAGGCGAGACATCCCTCGCTTGGGCGAGGATCAGGCAGGACATCAGGACCTTTTTAGCTCCAATTGTCGCTTGGGCGACAATCCCTTGCTTGGGTGAGGGACAACAATGATTTCTTGTGATATTTATCCTATTTGTGGCTTGGGCGACCCTCTCCTAGCTTGGGCGAGGCTTGCGGTGCTCAAAAGTACCAATCTTCTCCTTTTATTCTCCTTTTTTTATTAAATCTTATCCTGAAACAACATAAACACATAAAATTTCCTACACATAACAAGATTACTAAGTTATCAGGAATCTTACATAGTTACAACATAAATGCCCACTAAGTGCCCCAAAAGCATATGAATTTCCTTAACAATTTGGCACTTAACAAACTCCCCCCAACCTAGAATGTTGCTTGTCCTCAAGCAAAGTAACAAAGTGCAATTCAATTCAAAGTATCTGGTTTTTCAATAATATTCATTCACCCAATCATGGCAGAGCTAGAATCATTCACTTGCTTTTCACGAAGACCTGTTTCATGATCAATCATAATGGACCAAGTTCCAACTATAATAGAATGCAAATGCAGTTTAATTCCAAACATAATAGCAAGAATAACTACTCAGTTCAATCAAAGGATCTCTCTCGATCTCACAGGTTATGTGTTTCACTCATCTCTTTGCTAGACCCCAAACAATTTGACTTTGCCTTTCAGTTCAATAAAACCAGGTACACAAGTTCAATCATGGATCTTAAGGACTTCATCAGGGTTGTAATGAGGCCTGACTACAAATAATATTGGTTTTTCTAGGATTCAAAAAGAGAGGTAGACCATTAGTGCATACTTACATTTTCTTCTCATGTTTCCTTTCCAATTTCTTTGTATCATGTTCTTTCCTATCAACCATTGGATTCTCATTCTTCAATTGACTCTTTTCTTTTGAGTCTCTACTTTCTCGCATGACTTATTTTTCACTTATTTCTTTCTTTTTGTTGCTTCATGCTTTACCATTTAACACATGGTTGAAGAAGGAGCCTTTTTAATTTCACTATCCTCATAAACACAGACTTCATTTCATATTGCCCAACATGACTCATATGTACTAATGATCTCTCTCCATGGGTATGGGTATTGATACATTTTGATGTGGTTCTGGTGCATAATCTTCACAAAAAAGAAAACTTTTCAACTCAAAGGGGCTAAAAAAATTTAGGTTCATAATTCATCCGGGTAGACTTTCTGGCTGTAGTTCAACTATCCTAAACTAAGCCATAATCATTTTCATGTTATTCCATGCTTAATGACAATAAAAATCAGGCAAAGTTCATTGGTGAAATCCAGCAAAGACACTCATATGTGTTTGGGTACACTCTCTCACCCGGTTATAGGCTTTGTCCTTTGTCTAACTGCTCTTTATTCAACCTATTCGGTCTGTGTCTAAATCAACATCCACATCCCGAAATAGTCAAACTTCAGAACCCTAATGATTCACAATCATAAAATCTTATCCTAAAATTTCATTCATATGTTTCTAGCACAACACAATTGGATAAAAGTAGACACACAATTAACCAGACTTAGTTTCTTTGACTACATATTTTGTCACTAAACTTGAAAACAAACAACATACAAAAATAAAACACATAACAATTACTCCTACACCCTAAACATACAATCTAAACAGTAATCCTAAACAATTCTATACATGCATCCTAAACATTGATCTTACAAAATAGAAATAACAAAACAAGTAACAAAGGAACCAATTTCATTCAGTTCAAAAATGCTCATCATAGCAGAAATTCAACATCTTCAGCATCACCATCACCATCAGCAACATCACCAGCAAAATCAGTTCCATCCACAGCATGTCCAGCAGCTCCTAACCCCTCCGGAAAGGTAGTCCTGACCCCAGGTCAAGGAAACTGTTGAGTAAAATTATCCATGGATCCCCAGAATTGGTTCCCCGGACTCAATTGCTGGAAAGTAGCAAACAAGCGTTGCTGCTGGAACACCTGTCCTTGTTGCAACATCTCATTTTGGAGCTCCAAATGCTCCATATGTAGTGTTAGTCTATGAAGCTGCTCCTGGGTGGAGAACTCCTGATATGGTGTCGAGTGTGGCATTGGTTGTGGTTGTACTGGCTCAGGTGGAGGTGGTTGTGGTTGAGATGATCCTTGGCCCTGATCTTGGTCGGGCTCCTCTTTGTAGTTTTGAGAGATATACTGCAAGGTAATATGAGGTTTAATCTTTTCGGTTCTTTTCATCGCAAACCCATGTTATGCACACAATTCAGTAATCAGAGAAGGGAATCCCAATGCACCCTTCTTTCCAGACCGCACTATGGTTTTGTACATCTCTTGTGAAATGATTCCAGCCACATCGATTTTTAGGCCGTGGAGGATGGCATAGATAATGTAGTAGTCAAAGAATGGCAGGGATGATACGTGACTATTAGGGATCACGTTGTGCAACAGGAATATCATCCACTACTGGGCTAGCAAAGTCATGTGCTTTCGGTAAATCCGCAATGGATGGTCATAAGAGTTAGTGGTGTAAGATTGTCCAGGAATGCACAACTTCTGAGCGGTGTTACTCGTGTGGAACCCGCCTTGGGCTAGAGTACGAGACTTCTGAATCATCCAGTTGTACTTATCCTCGGTCTCATCGGTTGCTGCATCATACGGGCTACCCAACAGGTCATTGATTGTATCTCTGTCAAATAGGATTTGTAACCCAACAGGTCATTGATTGTATTCCTCAAACCCAGGATTTGTAAGCCAGCTCTTCTCGATCCTCCTCCAGCAGGTAAGCATTTGCATAAAACTCACGTACTACCTTTGGACCAAATTTCTCATTTGGGATGGTCAATATCCACCATTTCAGTCGATCCAGATGCACAGTGAAAACTAGAAGGTCCTCTATCTGTAAATGCACATGCCTTTCTGGCACAAAATCCAGTTGAGGAGTAGGAGATAACGATCTTCCTTGCCCTTCTTCTTCTTCAATTTGGTTCTGTCGAACACTTGCGGGGCTTGGGAGGTTGATACACCCTTCAATTTCATGGGAGGAGGGGGATCTTTTTTAGCAATAGACTTTCTTCTCTTGTAACACAGCAAAACCAAATACATAGTGAGTGACATTACATAAATTAATTCACAAATAATATCCATTGCTACAATGTCACTATTATAACCACTTAACCAACTCGAACACATGAGTGCCACTTTTATGAATTATATTTGGGGTTTTCACTTAAGAACCCCAGGTTTCTTGATGTGGGCACTCATGGTAACACAACAACAATGTAATGCAATACTAATGATAAAGTAGCATCAAGAGCGACCTAAAGTACCTAAATGTGACTAAACGAATGAGAGTTATCAAAATGCACAAATAGAGAGGTGATAGGTTCAAGATGCCAAAAATGCACTTACATTGGTCCACTCATGATGCAAAGCTTGTGTGTGTGCACTAACTAATGAAGAAGAAGAGAACTTGGGCTCTTGGAGAGACTCACAAGGTTGCTTTTCGTGTTTGATTGCAATGGGGATGTGAGGGGTTGGACCCCTCACCCTTGTTTTTAAAATCAAATTTGCGGTCTCTCGCTTGAGCGAGAAGCTCATAAAAATATGGACCTGTCAGCCTCGCCTGAGCGAGGAGCTCTCGCTTGGGCGAGGATTGGACAGAACATTTCAAAATTTTTGAGCCCTCCTCGCTTGGGCAAGGCGACTCTCGCTTAAGCGAGGGATCTAGCACCGAAGGGTCATCTTCCTCGCCCGAGCGAGAAATACCCAAAAATTCCTCTTTTTTTTTAAATGCAAGCAGAAAATAAAGCTGGATTGTCTTCCAGTTAGCGCTTGTTTAACGTCATTAGCTCGATGCCTGTTCTATTACGCATCCGATAAGTTGATGATTATGGTGAGTCGCTCGACGTCACCACCCAAGTAAGGTTTCACCCTTTGGCCATTGACTACCCAGCTTCTCTGAGATGCTGGGTCTTGCAATTCGGTCGCACCATACGATTTAAATTCCTTAATTAGGAAGGGACCTAACCATTGAGACCTCAGTTTACCTAGAAATAACTTCATCCGGGAGTTGATTAGAAGCACACTTTGACCCACCCGGAAGTCTTTTTGACGAAGCTTCTGGTCATGATACAGCTTGACCTTCTCTTTGTATAATTTGAAAGAATCATAGGCAGTGAGCCTCATCTCCTCCAAATGTTGCAACTGAAGTTTCCTTTGGTCACCTGTTGCTTTGGGATCCATATTGAAAAACTTGAGGGCCCAAAATGCTTTATTCTCAAGCTCTATAGGCAAATGACATGCCTTCCCATATACCAGCTAAAATGGGGACAATCTAGTGGGTGATTTGAATGCTGTCTGGTAGGCCCGCAGTGCATCATCCAATCGAAGAGACCAATCCTTCCTTGTGGTTGACGCTGTTTTTTCCAAACTTCTCTTGATCTCTCGATTGGACACCTCTGCTTGTCCATTTTTTTGCGGATGATAAGGTGATGCTACCTTGTTTCGGACCCCATTGTGTTGTAGGACCTTCTTCAATTGTGAATTGTAGAAATGTGATCCTCCGTCACTGATGAGTACCTCAGGTGTGCCAAACTGATTGAATACATTCCTCTTCAAAAACTTGATCGCAGTCTTAGGATCATCCTTTTCTGCAGCTACGGACTCTACCCATTTGGACACATAATCCACCGCCACCAGAATATATACTTGTGAGCATGACGGTGGAAATGGTCCAATAAAGTCAATTCCCCAACAATCAAACACCTCAATTTCCTGAATGTTTGTCAAAGGCATTTCATTCCTCTTAGAGATCCCGCCTGATCTCTAGCATTTATCACATTGTTGTGCATACTGATATGCATCCTTGAATACAAAAGGCCAGTAGAAGCCAGATTGGAGGACTTTTGCAGTTGTCCTCGCTCCATTAAATTGCCCTCCATATGGCGAATTGTGACAGTGCCATAAGATGTTCTTAGCCTCTTCTATGGATACACACCTTCTTAATAGTCCATCTGACCCGGTCTTAAAAAGATGAGGGTCGTCCCACACATACTGACAGGACTATCGCAAGAATCTTCTGTTTTGATGCCACGACAACTCTTCAAGAATGACCCCTGCAACTTTAAAGTTAGTCATGTCAGCAAACCATGGCCTTTCCTGGACCATACAAAGCTTCTCATCAGGATACTCCTCCACCACCTCTGACTCTCTTAGTGTGATCTCTTGATTGATCAGTCTTGATAGATGATCTGCTAAATAATTCTCGCTCCCTTTTTTATCCTTGATCACCAAGTCGAATTCCCGCAACAACAAAACCCAACGCAATAATCTCGGTTTGGAGTCCGATTTAGTTAGAAAGCATTTTATAGCAGCATGATCAATAAAAATTATGACTTTGGAGCCAATCAAATAGGATCTATATTTCTCCAAAGCATACATTATAGCTAGTAGTTTTTTATGTGGTGGCATAATTAACTTGTGCCTCCTTGAGTACCTTACTAGCATAGTGTATGGGGTGAAAAACTTTAGCCTTTCACTGTCCTAGTACTGCACCGACAACATAATCACTAGCATCGCACATCAGTTCAAAATTAAGATGCTAGTCGGGCACTACTATAACAGGAGCAGAAATTAGTTTTTGTTTTAAGGTTTCAAAAGATTTGGCACACTCAGCATCAAATTGAAAAATAATATCTTTGTTTAAAAGATTTCTGAGTGGCTTGACTATTTTAGAAAATTCTTTAATAAACATTCTATAGAAACCTTCATGCCCAGGGAAACTCCGAATTCCCTTGACATTAAGTGGTGGTGAAAGGTCCTTGATGATCTCAATGTTTGCCCTATCAACTTCGATGCCCCTGGAAGAGATCTTGTGTCCCAAGACAAATCCCTCAGTCACCATGAAGTGACACTTTTCCTAGTTCAGTACTAGGTTTGTCTCAACACATCATTGTAGAATGATGTCCAGATTTGCCAAGCAACTCTCAAATGACGACCCGAAGATCTAGAAGTCATCCATAAAGACCTCAATGCACTGCTCCACAAGATCAGAAAAAATAGCTAACATACACCTCTGAAATGTTGTCAATGCATTGCACAGTCCAAATGGCATTTTCCTGTATGCGAAGACACCAAAATGACAAGTGAAAGTTGTTTTTTCCTAGTCTTGGGGATCCACAGTGATCTGATTATAACCAAAATAGCCATCCCAAAAACAGTAGAATTCTTGTCCAGCCGATCTTTCTATCATTTGGTCCATGAATGATAGATGAAAGTGGTCTTTGCGAGTGGGCTAGTTCAGTTTCCGGTAATCCATACACATTTGCCAACTAGTGATTGTTATGGTCGTGATGAGTTCATCCTTGTCATTCCTGACCACAGTCATACCTCCCTTCTTTGGGACCACGTGAACAGGACTAACCCACTTACTATCAGATATGGGATAAATCATCCCAATATCTAATAGTTTCATCACTTCCTTCTTCACCATTTCCTTCGTAGTGGGATTAAGACGCCTTTAAGGTTGCGCCATCGGTTTGTAATCCTATTCCGTATGGATCTTATGCATGCAATAAGATGGAATGATTCCATGCAAATCAACCAGTGTCCACCCTATTGCCCCTGCATTCTTCCCCATCACCCCAATTAACAACTGTTCTTCATCACATGTAAGGGCACTACTGATGATTACCGGTTTTTGCCACCCTTCTTCTAAAAATACACACTTCAAATGTGAAGGAAGTACTTTCAACTCCACCTTTGGAGCTTCAATTGTCTTCTCTTTCCCCAACTCTTCAAATCGATTCTGATTAGATACAACCTTGCGGGGTGCATCTAACTCTGCCAAACATGTCTTGATCATCTTATACTCCTCCACACTGTTTCCCTCTAGGTCTCCCCTCAAAACCTTCTCCAAATGACTACTCCTACTCAGATGAATGTCATCGAGCATGAATAAGTCCTCAATGACATCCACCCGAAGGTAGTGTTGCTTGTCCCTCAGATGCTGCATAGCCTCAAAAATATTAAAATTCACCTCCTAGTCTTCAACTCTTACCTTCAACTTTCCATCATCAACATCAATAATAACCTGGGTAGTCTTCATGAAAGGTATGCCCAAAATAAGAGTAACCTCCTTATCCTCTTCAATATCCACGATGAAAAAATCCACAGGAAAGACCAACCCATCTACCTTCACCAAAACATCCTCTGCAACTCCATAAGGATACTTGATAGATCTATCAGCAAGTTGCAAAGTCGTCCAGGTAGCCTTGATCTCCAAATCCCCAATTCTTTTTAGCATAGAAAGGGGCATGAAATTAATGCTGGCACCCAGATCAAGCAGTGCCTTTTCCACAGATAATTCCCCAATAGTGACCGGAATAGTGAAGCTGTCTGGATCTTTAGTCTTCTCAGGCAAAGACTTCTGAATGATAGCACTGCACCCAACTTCTAAGGTCATTGTCTCTTCCGAAAACTTTCTTTTCTTTGTCAACAAGTCCTTCATGAATTTAGCATACACAAGCATTTGTTCCACCGCCTCCATGAATGGAATGTTGATTTGGAGGTTCTTGAATAAATCTAAGAACCTAGCATATTATCGCTCTTTGTGTTTCTTGGAAGGTCTCCTTGGATTAGGGAGATCCTTCAACTAAGGTAGGTCACCCTTCCTCTTATCATTGTTCTCCCTTATATCATCCTCATTAGTGATAACTCCTTCCTCATCTTGTACCATTTCACCCTTCTGTATTTATCTGATTATCTTCTATGATCTTCCAGCTTCAGTATTTCTCAGAACCTCTTCCTCAACAACCAAGTTCTCATCAATACCCTTACTAATGACCTTACCACTTCTAGTAGTGATAGATTTGCAGTGTTCTTTTGGATGGGTTTGAGTGTTGGCTGACAATTGTTGTCGATCTGAGTTCTGTTCTACCATTTGCTTAGCCAACTGATCCACCCGAGTCTCCAAATTTCCGATAGAAGCATCAATACTTTTATGGTTTGAGATGGATACTTGCATAAACTTCTCCAATGTTTCTTCCAACTTTGTTGGCCTCTCATGTAATAATGGATGTGGATCTTGCTGATAAGATGGTGGATATGGTGGTTACCTGTTAGATGGTCCTCCATCCTGCCTCCACCCAAAAATCTGATTCTGGTTCTGGTTTCCCCTCCAACCTTGTGGAAACTGATTGTTGAACGAAGGGTTGTTAGGGAAATTAGCCTTACGAGGTTGATTGTTAACATACTGAACCTCTTCTGCTTGTATGTTAGTAGACATTGAGCAATGACCTGTAATATGATCAACCCCACAAAACTCACAATGTAGTACCTGTTGATGAGCAGAAGGAGTCTGCACCCCATTCAATTCTTGAGGCAACTTAGACATTTGCTTTGTAAGTGTCTCAATCTGCTGTCTTAGAATTTTGTTCTTAGCCAGAATGGCATCAGAAGTATTCAAACCTAACACCCCTCTATTTTGTATCGTCCTTCTATTATGTTGAGCTTGCCAATCTGTAGCAGAAAATGTAGTAATAATTCTAGTGGCTTGCTCAGCATCCACTGCCATCATGGTGCCACCTCCAATATCATCTTAATCTCTGGCTTCAATCCATTACAAAAGATGTTAAGTTTATCAACATCTTCAAATCCATGATTGGGACATTTGCTCAGCAACATCTGGAAACGTTTTCATGCCTCATAAAAAGCTTCCTCGGTACCTTGTCTGAATGTTGAAATTTCGAACTTTGCATGCACATACCTCGCTGGAGGGAAAAATCTTGTCAAGAACTTGTTAGATATTTTTATATAACGGCAAGTGTACCGTATCGTGCAAGTAATAAAATACGGTAAGGTACCGGGTTATTGTCCTCAGGGAGTGGAGAGAATTTATACTAATTCCTACAAAAATCAATTGAGCAACTATGTACAATATTTGGTTGATAAATTTGCATTGGGTTTGAACAATAATAACTCGAGTAAACAATTTTAGATAATAAAACAAAATAGTCGGGATCGAAACTCATCATTCTTTCCCTTTATACATCCATGGATTCAATTCTTAATAACTTGTGAAGTTACTGAATTTGCCGTACATTTTCAAAAATCAATTACACCAATCCCCTGGATGTAACATTTCTAAGTAATCACCCAACTTCCAATTCCTCAGATAATTGAAGGACTAACTACATTAAACTCAAATGTAAAAGCAGTTCCTACATCATTGTCCATCCCTAGATCAATTATGAAGGAAGAAATACAATTCAGATCCAGTATCAAGTTTAACTTCCCAGTTAAACTTGAACCTTAAATCATGAATTCAGTATTTAATTGAAATCATGCAATAAATATGGAACAACTTTCCAAAATCAAATAACATTAATATAGAATTGAATCCAGGAGTACAAAAGTTTAAGAAGATTACATTTCGATTCCCAACTACGAAGAACTAGCCATTCATCCTCGCTATTACAACGCTTAACTCATGAACTAATAGATAGAATCGTTTCCATGATTTCTATCTTCTTCCTTCTCTATTTCGTGCCAGATTTCTGTTCTAAAAATGAGTGAGTCCTCTTTTCCATTCTGAAACTGCTACTTCTACTTCCAACTTCCATGCTCTCGGCCAAGCTAAAGATTCTCGCTTGGACGAGGATCCAAGAGATTCCCAAGCTTGAGCACCTCGCTTGGGCGAGGTGTCCTTCGCTTGAGCGAAGGACAACAGAAGCAATTGGTGAATTTTGCCCATTACCTCGCTTGAGCCAGGACCCCTCGCTTGGGTGAGGGTCCTTCGCTTGAGCGAGAGGCATCAGGTATTTTGGTGCTTTTTCTCTTATTTGTCGCTTGAGCGACTCTTTCCTCGCTTAGGCGAGACTTGCAGTATTCAGAATCTTCACCCTTCTTCTTTATCTCCTCTTTTCTTAATTTATTAACCTGAAACAATAAAAACACGATAAATTCCTAAACAGAGAATAAATTCCTAAATATAGCAAAATTAACTAAGTTATTAGGAATTGTACACAATTATAACATAAATGCATACTAAGTGCCCCACAAATCATGTACAATTTTACTAATTTTTG